>NW_026622841.1:3727500-3805000 GCF_023065955.2 Ursus arctos
CTGAATTAGTCTGAAATTCAGCTGCTAAAGCCCATGCTCTCTACAAGAGCATGACGCCAAAAAAGTCCTGAGTAGAGATGGAGCAGTGTCCAGCAGGGCCAGCCATGCAGAGCCTGGAACAAGCTCATTATGCTCCTTTCCACATTTTTGTGCAAAACTTAGGTGAGGATATTGGTGTCCTGCTGATCACAGTTATAAATGACACCAAGCTGGGACCCATCTCCAGCATTTCCAAATAAAGCAAACCGAATCTAAGTGCAAAGCCGAGAACTTAGGTCCAAAATTTCAAGGACACAAGTATAAATGCTCCGGATGTGGTCCCCCAGCAGCACACGTGCACAGGAATGAAATGTTTTTATTGAGATCACACCGTGCGTCAACAGCGTGATATGGCTGCCAACAAGCTAATCTGAACACAAGGATGGCCACCTCTTGCCATCTCTTCCCATCCTGTTAGGATCATGCGGAACTGCAGGTTGGCACGGACACGTGAGAACGCCAGACCCCACCACCCACTGTGATTCAAAATATCACCGCCTTTCCAGAACCCATCTCAGAGCAGCAATAAACACAGGCAGAGGGCTTTACCATCGCATAAAGGAGTCGCTGCCCCAGCAGCGTTTAAGGAGCAAGACAGGATTTTCCTCTGTAGCAGCACAGCCATCAAATATGAAGCTTGAAACTGCATTTGTGTGATAAGCCTTGATAGAAGGTGGCGTGGCACGGTGTGAAATGATCTGATAGCACGCAAAATTGTTGTTAGGAGGTGTTGGCACTTGAAAAACAACACATCTTGTTCCCATTGGCTTCAGCCTGAGTTTCCCCCAAGAACATTCCACATGGCCCTGTTCGGAAATCTTCAGTATCAGAGCCGAGGCTGAATGCAACGGGCACTTCTAACACCTCGCCCTTTGGCCACAGACACACAGAGAATACGGCCAGGGCTCGAGTCAACACAGAAATTATTTTGCTGCATGTTTTGTACTGCATTTTCCACCCTGAACATCAAAATACAGTACAGCTATCATTTGTACACACACACACACACACGCATGCACGTGCACGCGTGCAAGAAAGAACCTCGAGTCCTTGCTCAAGGTGTCCTCATGACTAAGGACTTTTACAAGCAAATGCTGCTTGGGTTTCAAGTTTGCCAAAAACAAATGGCAACTGACACAGCTCAAAGGTCAACACCTACCAAATCAATTCCCCTCATGTTTGGTTTCTCTTCTAGAAGATTCTGTGGGGATTTCTGTTTGTTCGTCTGTTGTCTTTGTCTCTAAGCTCTAAGGGCTGGGGAGGGTAACAGGTCTCTCTGGTAGATCAGCTGTCACGTGTGCTCCCATGGTCTTGACCAACCTTCAGCTCTCTGCTGTGACTGGGGGACCTTTCCTTGTGGAAGCACTTCCTCCCAGGCTCCTTCCCTCCTCTCTTGGCTCCAGTCCTCTCCACTTCTGTCCCCACCCAAGTCAATTAAAACTATGACATTAAGCTGCCTTTCTTTTCTATCTGCTCTATAAAAAGAAGCTTTTTTAGAGCGCACTACTTCCTTGTCTAGAAATAAGTTACGGCACCTCCTAAGTTGGGAGTTCGTAGCACGCTCACAGGAGAAAGTGAGAGAATGAGCGTGCGTGCATGCGTGCATGTGTGTGTGTATGTGTGTGCGTGCGCCCGATCAAAGGGGGGCGGGGGAGAGAGAAATACAGAGTACCAGGAATTAGCTATGCATAAAGAAATTAAAAGAGAATATTTTCCAGAGCAATTGAAGCCCATCTCCTGAACAATGACGACAGCTCCTCATTTTCGACAACAATAGAGGGCACGTAGGAGTCAGCTCATTAGAATATCTGTGGCTCTTTTCTGTTCTCTCTGCATTAAGCCCCCATAATGTCAGTTGTCACTTATTAATGACAATTAACTAGTAATCAGCAGTGAGAGTCTTCGAGGTGGTCTTTGCCTGACAGGTGAAGAAAGAGAACATTGCGCAGTGCCACGCGGTGACATGGAACCTTCAAAGGGAGCACGGCATTTCCATAAATTATTTCAGAAAGAAATTTTCTTTTATACATTCTCTCTAAAGCTTAAGGATCTTTAACCCTAGAAAGACCATGCTCCACCTCTCTTTTGGCAATTTCTTTCTTTCCAGGTGAAATCTATGAACCATCTATGGTGGTTGGGACAGGTTCTCCATCCACCAGTCCCGGATGGCCCACTCAACATCCGTGCCATTCCTCCTCCTTTCTAGCTTCCAAGTCCTCACGTTAGCCGTGTCCGTTCACATGTGCAACACCCGCTACGTGCTACAAACCGCCCAGGGCCCTACTGCCGGCTCCGGGCTCTCTCCGGCACTCTCCTCCACGTGGATCTATGTCCCCTCGCCCTCTCCTCCGACAGGTGCCGCGATGACCAGAATCTTTAAGCATCACAGTGGAGACGAGACCCCAGTCCCACACAGCACAATCCTCCAGGCTCTCTACTCTCTGCTGGGCCTGCCCTCGCCCCGAATCTCGGCTCTCCTCCCGTTCCTCCTCCGGAGACACAGCACCACAGCGCCTTCCCACCGCGCACGCCCCACCTGAGCATCGGCCCGCCGCGGCGCACACCTGCTTTCCCACGCGCTCCCTCCTCCTGGGTTTCCTACGACGCTGCGGTGTTGGGCCTGAAGGGCTCTAGGAAGTGGGGATTTTCAAGAAAACCCTCGGAAAATGAGCCACAAGGTGAAACGTGATCGGTACAGGAAAAATTTTTGTCTCTGAGCAGTGGAGGCTTAACAAAGGCCAAATCTGCCCTTGAGAAGTCGCACGCTGACACCCGGCCGAGGGAAGAATGAACACCGCGCGCTCCCGCCGGAAGTGTGTGCGCGGGCAACAGCATCGCGATCACGTGACGGCATCGCAATCACGTGACGAAAACGTTGCCTGCGTCTCTTCATGTCAACGCGATGCACTTAGACTGTTCTCTGAGCGTGGAAACCATTAACTAGACAGATGACGCTCAAACCAAAGCCTTGAGCAGCAGACTCTGGATTCCTGATACGAATTCTACTCTTGAAAAGGTAACCCGCTGGAAGCAATGCCAAGGAGTTGGAAAACCTCAGTGTCTCAGAGGGAGAAAAGGGGGTGTGCCAACAGAACTGAAACAGAAATTTTAAGAAAAGTGAGAGGTCATCTGGAAAGAAACTTTGCGACTCCAGTTTTAGAAATCTGTTTTCTCCTGAGAAGCTGGAGTGACGAGCACCTGAGGTGCTCCTGCAGCTGTCACTGTTTCGTGAAGAGGACTGTGTGATACTGCAGTGCTTCCATGACAACAAATAAGATGTTACATATTGTCACTGTGAAGTTCTGACGATCTCACCAGAACTTAAAGATGAATATTCACGTTGTCTTTAACAAAAAAATCAGCGTGAGAAAGATTGCCACTTTAAATGCCCTATTTAAAAAATATTATTCATAGTAGCCTGAAGTTTGAACAAAGTCCTTTCCATCAGATTTCTGCTTGCAGATGATTTCAGATGGTAACGCCATGGGTTTCCACTAACTTACGGAAGGAAGGGCTTCCCAGTCAATCTGTCCAGAGTTCTCGCGCCGTCCAACAGTGCAAAACCCAGGCTCCCCTTAAGCAAGACCTGCACTTGAGCTCCCCATCCTGGAATGTGCAAACCCAAGTTAATGCTTTGTGAATTTCATGACTTCAAAAGGGTGAGGAATCTAGGAAAGGAGAATAAATAGCTTCGGAAGTGGGCATCAGAGTTTACTAATTTATAAATAAGTGTATTACAAGTGAAATGAAGGTATATCGGGCTCTACTGCCTCTTAAAGGTAACAAATCAAACCTAAGTAAAGATTTGCCTTCCATAATTTTAATGAATTTAAAGAGTCATATGTTGAAATTGGTAACTCTAATGATGAATTGATCAATCTTTATCAATATTAACGGGACATAATGGCATGAGACATGTATCAGAAGGCTATAGCTTAGAAATATGATTCAATACATAACTTTAAACGACACAGGTCATAAAGAATTCAAAAATTCCCACCCTGAGAAGTTTTATTATTATATAGCACTTATTATACACCCAGGTTTTGTTATTCTGCAAAGAGGAAATTCTTAGTTTCAGTCAGCTGGATAAAAAGTGCAAAAATTACTCCAAAAACATGCATAAATGCATAAAAATTTACTGACAGGAGAAAAATGTTTTAATCCTGGGATTGATTGAGTGTTTTGTAGCTGCTCCTAGGAAATGCAGTGGAATACCAGTTGACTGAAAGAATTTCGGTAATGATTCCAGGTATGCAGAATGGGATTTTCCTTATTATCTGCATATTTTAGAAACTGCTGATTCCAACGTAACTGTCCTCAGTCCTCTTCACCAGTGTTCTTTTTGGCCAAACAAGCTTTCAGAGAAAAACATCCCTAAAATTTCAGGTTTGTGTAGAAAGCCCACAGTCTTAAAGACCTCCTTCTAAATTCACTTAAGCAATACATTCTCTCCAACCCAGAAATCTCCTCTTTAGTTTATATTTAAATATGATGAAGTGGGGTAAGTCACACAGAGAAAAACCAATACCGTCTGCTCTCACTTCCATACGGAATCTAAAAACCAACCAATCGACCCACTCACACTCAGAACAGATAGGAGGCTGCCAAAGGCAGGGGAGTGGGTGAAATGGGTGAAGCGGTCCGACGGTATAAGCTTGTGGTTATAAAATAAGTAAGTCCCGGGGATGTGACATGTAGCCTGGGGCCTGTAGTTAGTAATACCTGCATTGCAGATACGAAAGTTGCTTAAGAGAATAAATCTTAGAAGTTTCCAACACAAGAAAAACAATCTCACTAGGTGTGGTGAGGATGCTAAGCCGTAGCCGTGGTGATATTCGGGGGTGTCTGCATAGACGGGGTCACCACTATGCACCCGAAACTCGCATCTTGTCGGATGTCAGTCATTGCTCAATGGAAGAATTCGTGCCCCATATCTCAAATACAATCACAAAATGTGACGCCATGTGAGGCCACTGCTCCTGTTCAGTGACCCTGTAACACATTGTCGGACCATCTTTACTCCGGTCAGATAAAATTAGAGGTACTTTTCTGTCATTTAAGACAAATAATGACTGGTTACAGGTCAAGTCCTAAATAGTTGGTGAAAACACGTGCCTCTCTCTCTACTCCGAAGGACCGCCTGGTGTGAATCAGCCTCCAGGTGAGTGCCTTCCACATCATCCTTACAGCCTTGCTACGGGCCTCTGCGGTTTCTATCCGAAACCTGGGGCAGAGGCCTTCGGTTCAGCTCCGGAGCAAGTTCACGCGAGGGAGGGATCCCTGATGCAGGCACTTGAAGGGGTCTTCTCCCCGTCCTCCTGACTCCCAACGCTAGGTTCCACTGTGTGCGGTCACCCTAGGTGACCAGTCTCATCTTCCTGGGGTGATTCTC
The DNA here is from genome assembly GCF_023065955.2 of Ursus arctos. NCBI lineage: Eukaryota > Metazoa > Chordata > Mammalia > Carnivora > Ursidae > Ursus > Ursus arctos. The sequence continues at coordinate 3,732,935 of NW_026622841.1, forward strand.
TACTTTGAGATACCATTTGTTTTCCCAATGGTGCTAATTATAAATGAGTAATAGAAACCACAGAATCTGGAACTTTCCTTCCACTTACAAGTCAGGTAACTTAAAGATAGTCTAAATACATTATCTACCAGTGTCACTGGCCATGGTCTGCCTGACCATGGGAGAGCGGGCTAAACAGAGTGCGCCCGGGAGGATGGCCATGGTGCTCCAGCCCCGAGCCGGGGGGAACCGCAGTCTCAGCTGACTCCTTTCCCTCCTCTTTGATGGGTCATCTGTAAAATACGTGTACTGGCCACTCAATTAAATGAAATCATAATTCACGTGGAAATACCCTTGATTCATTCGTTCTTAAAGCATCCTTTCTTTAAATAACATCAATGGGCAATAAACATTAAAAGCATTATAAATTAAAGCATCAAGATCCCATTGGCCAATTAGAGAAAAGAGCCAGAAATAAAAAAAAAAAAAATCCTTGTGTTCACAAAGAAACGTTCCATGTGGAGAAAGGGTCATTCTCATGGTAATGGGAGTGTAAGCTGGTATAGGCTCCCTTGTGGACAGTTTTGGCACAAAGTCCCACTGTGATGCAGAAATCTGTTGTAGGTATTTGTTCTAAAGGAATAATCCGAGGGGCGCCTGGGTGACTCAGTTAAGCGTCGGGACTCTTGATTTCAGTTCAGGGTCCTGAAATCAAGCCCCACATCAAGCCCCACGTCGGGCTCCATGCTCAGCGGGGAGTCTGCTCCCCTCTCTCCCTCTCACTCTGCCCCTGTCCCGGCTTGTGCACTCTCTCTCGCTCCCGCTTTCAAATAAATAGATCTTAAAAAAAAAAAAAAGGAATAATCAGAAATATTGAGTGCAGTGTTCTTTGTACTCATTTGTAATAGTGAAAACTCGAGAGGAATCTGATATTGCTTTCTAAAATTCTAACTAATAGAGAATTGATTAAGTATAGTCCATCTCGATAAGATTAGAAAGTTTTGATAAAATGGGAAAATATGCATTATCTACTATCGGGTAAAGAAAGCGAAGTACAAGAGTATGAGCATGATCTCTGTGTTTCAGAGGTACGGAGAAAAGATTAAGCGCTAAAACACTAACAGTGATTTTTCTTTAGATGAAGATAATAGTTAATCTTTATTTCTTTTTCTGTGTTCCAAGTTTTCTGCAATGACTTATTATAAGAATATAGTTATGTAAAAAGTACAGATGCTTGCCAAATGTTACCCTTTGGTGTCTTTTAAGCTCACAATTCAGTAAGTGGCTTTCAGTGGTTCCCATCACCTTCAGAGCAATAATAATAAAGTGCATAACAAAGAATTTCACCTTGGAAAAAAGAAGCTTGTGTGTACACACAGGTTTCTGAGAATTCAGGAGTTTAGGCATGATCTACACGAACATTAATAGCTTTTCAAAAATTACCAAACGTAGGAATGCAGGGACATGAATCTTAAAGGTTTTAATCATTTTTCACCTACAATGCCTAAGAGCTTGTTTCCCCTCGATAAACTATAGTCTATCATTGTTTCAAGGCTTTTATATCTCTTTAAATACTGATGAAATGACAAGGACCATCCTCACCCAAATCACATTCTGAGGAAGGTCTCATCCAAATCACATTCTGAGGAAGGCCCACATTTACAGGAAAAAATATCTGATTAGTTATTATACGCAAGGCTCACTCTGCAAATACGAATGCATGCCGACTACGTTAGCCTAACCAGACGGGAACGCAGGATGGCCACGTCACATGCCTTCTCCCCAGGCCCCCCCAGGCCCCTGCCAGCCAGGTGGGGGCCAGCTCTGTCTGGCTGCTGGGGGCCATTTGCCCTCCTGCTGCAGAAGATGCAGGCCTCTTCCCTGGGTTAAGAGAGGCGCACAGAGGAATGGACAGAACACAATGCCATGTGCGGAGTCCATTCCGGGGATGCACAGGTGAAGGAAAGGTGGGCATGTTTATTCAAATGCAGACGAAGGAAGCAGACATGTAAGGAAACCCTCAAATCAGAGGTAGGCAATTTCTTCCCAGGATTAGTCACTCTATCTGTATTCGTGCAAACCGAGTTTCTGCATTACTATGTAGACCTGTATTCAATTGAACTTGCTACAAACTCATAAGAAACATTATTTCAACTTACTTTTCAGATCCAACAGACGCCAGAGCTGTCCCGTTTTGTGATCCGACATGGGCTGTAGTGGGAGGTGATCTGAAGACTGCACGTCTGCTCAGGGTGGCTGCTTACGTCCTGTTGATCAGCGGCACCTGACCACTCAGCCCAGCTGAGTCCCCATCCCAGAGAGGCCAGCCCTTGACTGCCACACCCTCACCTAGGCACCTGGGGCAGCTCCCACCAGGCACAGATCAAAGGGGGTGATGGAGAGCTGGGCCCAGCAAAGCCTCCCTGCTTTGAGCCCAAGTTCTGTCAATCACAAGCCATGTGACCTTGGGCATTCGCTGTGCCGGGCTCCTCATGTGCACGCAAGCATGCAAGTAACAGGGCCGTCTGCATACAGGTGTGAGGCCTGAGCACAGTAACACGTGTGAAGAGCTCAGAAGGCTCCCGGGCACCAGGAAGCGCCCCATACACAGAACTAGGATCGCCCTCTTACTAGTAGTAGTCATAACAAGATAACTTAGTCCCCCACCCACTGGTCTGTGACAACAAGGGTGGGTGACGAGATAGCAGTGTGATTATGAATTAGAAAAAGAAAAAAGTAAGAAAGGAAACCCCGAATTCTGTGCCCAAGCCCCAGTGGTCAGGACTCGAGTGCGAGCAGCTTCCAAATGTCCTAAGCCAGCAGACGCTGCCCGACCTCTGACCTCCCTGCACACCACGGCACCTGCGCTTCTGACTCTTCTGCTACAGGGTGAAACTGCCAAACCCCGTGTCTGGGGGCCTGTGGTAAAACAGATATGACTTCAAAGGATTATTATGCGAAGACCCCACGCTCCTGCCATAGGCTTCATTGTTATTCTTCTGTGTCACCCCTTGAGCCCAAAGTACATAATCACCCAGTAATTGAACCAAAATGTCTAAATGGCTGAAGCCCCTAAAGGACAGAGCTATTTACCAATGAAAAAGTGGGAAGAACTGTAGCGAGCCTCCCCGGCGCTCTGGGCATTAGCACAAAGACTGTGTCAACATGGCGCCCTGACCGCTGCTGCGCCAGGCATTAGCGGAAGCAGAGCCATCCTGGCCGTGCCTTCTAACCTTTCTCAGGATATAATTTGATGAAAACTGAAGCAAAAGGTAGAAAAAGACATTTTCTTGCTCCTGTCAGGAAGTACTTCTGGAGAGGAAAGAGGCTGGGGGCCTTGACGTCAGCGTGCCCCTCAACACAGACGGAAGCGTAAGCCCTGGAGTTGAGGGCTCGGGAGTCCCCTGCTCAGACACCCGGAGTCCTGGTGTCTCTTCAGTGGAGCCCCTGGGCGCTCCAGAGGAAGGCGCACGGGTCCCCAACACGGAGGCACACAGCAGCTCAGTTTTCCAAAACTGTTGAATGTCCGAAGTGCAGATATCAGGCTTTCCTCTCTAGGGCAACACAGAAGTAGTTCCAAGGCCCCCAGGGTCTCTGCCTTTAGAGCAAGACCTACCCTTCCACCCCCTCATTGAGGGCCTGGATTCCCACTGCGGATAACCGGAAACAGTTTCAAGCAGCCCACGAGATCCTATAAATGAAGCACCTCGGTCCGTGTCTATGCAGAGGAACCATCGCTCAGTGGCTCAACTCAGTCATCCGTGGCACCCAGCGGAGTTAACAATTTTAATTATCATTTTAAAAAACACAATACTTATCATGTGAATGAAGCACGTCAGCCACAAATCATGAAACGAGGATCCTGAATAGAATTTTTGTTGGTTGATCGCATGAGCAATACCTCTCGCTGCCGAAATAACTTCTCGGAGGCAATTTAATGACGACATGACAATCTATGTAAATCAAGAACTGCTTGTGGGTTTATTTTACATTTGAGAAAACAGTGGATTTAATTGTGTGAACCAAAATGTACTGTACAATATTAATGATAGAACATCAAAATGTATAATTAATAGTGCATTGCTTGCTTTGTTTCCATTTATTTATTTTTGTCTGATATACATGCATCTGGAAAGATGCAGGTGCCAGTAAAATTTCTCTATTTAAATCAAGCTGCAGGAACTAAATTTTATTCAAAAATTGTGGTTTTACATTATATACACAGAAATTTAATATAAAATGACAATATAAAAAGTTAAAAGAGAAAGCATACAGCCAGAAGGTACAAAGAAAGTTGAATAGATTAAAATGGTACGATATGTAACATATAGGGGTTTTTAAGCTGATGCTCGCAATTTACAAGGAAAGGACTCCAACGTTTGCCCCATGTTTTTTTCATTTACCAATGCAGCACGCTATAGAAAGGTCAGCTTATACCAAAGCTTACATTTGTAAATAACTATAAACCGCAGTATTTTACAGGAAAAAAGAAATAGCATTTTTACACATTTTTAAATAATAGCTTGCATACTTTTTTTGCCGAAAGTGGCATTTTTTTTTTCAGCATCCAGAGGGTTTGGGCATAGTGGCAACTGGGGTGTTTGGTAGTGGTGGTGGTGGTCGTGGTGGGTGGTGGTGGTGGTCGTGGTGGTGGTGGTGGTGGTGGTGGGTTTTTTTGTTTTGTTTTTTGTTTTGTTTCAATGTGTAAAGCTGTGGCTTCCTAACCCCTAGACAACTTTCTATCTTCCAACAGCTGCATGCATGTTTCCTTCACAAACCAGTTCTGCATATAAAAGCTCATTTTTTAATTATTAAATAAGTTTTGTGTCTGACACAGCTTTTGATCTGAATGAAATGCCTTTAAGCCTTTTTTCTTTTTTTTTTTTTTTTTTGAGTGAAAGGCACAGAAATGCAATTGCAGTCCTCAAAGGGTTAAATTTGACACTACTAGGTTCTATGACCTTTATTGTCATGGCAACTTTGTAATTTTAGGATGTCTTTTTATCATTGTTATTTGTGTCTTTCTTTTCTGCTAAATAAATGTCTCTGAGTAGTGTGCCCCACTATTTCCTACAAAAGATAGCTTAACATCAAGAACAGATGTTGAAAATAAAGGTCAGACTTTGACTCACGGAAAAAGAAAAATAACATGCACAATCGGACAAAGAGCATATAAATATAACTACAAAATATGTGTAAGAAAAACCAAGGTCCAGACAGCCAGCTCGGCAACAAAGGGAAGGCTGATTTCGGAGGCTCAGCCAGGCCTAGTGCAGTACAAAGACAACGTTTAGTGCAATGTGCCGCGGTCCCTCGCATACCTGGACGCTATTGTTTCTCCAGCTCCGTCACATAGATCAGGTGGTCCTCCGGGGACTTGCCGTGGGTCTTACTAAGGTGCAGTTTGACTGCGTGCTTGCTCGCAAAAGTCCGGTTGCAAAGCTTGCATTGGAATGTGGAGCCCAAATCGTCCTCGGCAGCCCCTACCGGGCCCAAAGCTTTGTTTGCCAGGACTTTTGAAACATTCTGCTGTTCTTGAATCTGATTTAGTGGCAGCTTGGAGAGATCCTTCAAGCTGAAGCCTAAGTGTGTCTCTAGATGATTTATGTACGTAGAAGCAGTTCTGAACTGAGAGGCACAATCGTTGCAAAAGAAGACAGGATGCCCCGTGTCCAAATTCTTCAGGAACTTCGTACCCCCTGTCCTCCTCAGCTGATACTTCACGTTGGCCAGCCAGTGGCTGATGGTGGTCATGGACAGCCCGGTGAACTTGGAGATGTGCACGCGCTCCTGCGGGCCCAGGTCCGACATGATGTACTTACCTTCCGGCGTCTCCCGCAGGCTCGAGGCGAACTGGGCCTGCAGGATGAGCAGGTGCTGGGGGTTCCAGTTGGACTGCCGCCCCTTCCTCTTGTGCACGGGCGACAGCTCGTCCAGCGCCTCCTCGAAGCTGCTGCCGTCGGCGTCGGACTTCTCCGACACGGTGGAGGGCGTGGAGGACTTGGGGGTGAGCCGGCCCGTGAGGTTCTTCACCATGTCGGAGATGTCCATGAGGGCGCTCTCCCGCAGCGGCGACGACACGGAGTCGGCCGCGCTGGAAACCAGGGGCTTGCTTTTGGACTTGGTCAGGTCGATGGGCTGGTCGCTGTTGTCGTAGTAGTAGCGGTCGATGGCGTCCGCCTGCTTGATGGGGGTGGCGGGGTAGACCGGCTTGTCCAGCATGCTGTTGCTGATTTTGTACAGCATGGCCAGCGGGTCCAGCGACGGGCTCACGGGCTTGGACACTTTGCCCAGGTGGGTGTTCATGATGGACTGCAGCGCGCTCAGCGGGTTGATGAAGGAGGGCTCCGGCGAGTGGTCCGTGATGATCCCCAGGTTATTGCAGCCGTTGGTGACCTTGGCTTTCAGAGGCTCAGTGCCATTTGGGGTGTGCGCGTCCAGCACACCCTCCTTCTTGGCCTTGCCCGCCTCCGCCTCGGGGCCCTTCTTCTGCTGCGCCTTGCCGCCGCCGTCCTCTGCGCGAGGGAAGTCTTTGTTCTCTTTGGCCACGGGGGACACGGCCTTGGCCGGAGAGCCCTTCTCCCTCTCGGCGGGCCGCTCCTCCTTCTTCACGCTGACCTTGCCGGTGACCTTCTCCACCAGCTCCTCCATGGCCGACACGTTGCTCTTGTGCGGCGGCGGCGTGAGACTCCCCGGGGAGTGCAGCAGCGCGCTGTGCTCCGAGGCCAGCGGCTTCACGCCCCCGGCGTAGGACGGCTGCATCTGCACGCTCTGCACGGCCGGCAGCGGCTTCACCGTGCCGGGCAGCTGGTAAGCCGCATGGATGCTGGGGTAGCCGCCCCACGAGGGCGCGCCGTTCTGGGCTTTGCTGATGGCCGTGGAGACCGTGTTCTCCAGGGACTTCAGAATGTCCACCCCGCCCTTGGGGCTGTCGTCCAGGTCCTCCTCACGGAGGTACTGATACAGGGCGGTGGGCTCAAACTTCTCGGGGGCGTCCTCGCTCTCCTCCTTGACCTTCTTCTCTGGCTCGCTGGCCGCCGGCGCCTTGTCCTTCTCAGGCTCCTTCTTGTCCTCGGAGGGTATGGAGCCCGCGGGGGAGTCGGGCTGCTTTTTGATGTGGGAGGCGGGCAGCCGGGTGTGCGTGGTGGGGGGCAGAGGTATGGACTGGATCTTCTCTTCCACCACGGGGTCCAGCACCAGCTGCTTCCCTTTCTTGGAGGCCGAGGTGGTCACCTTGAGGAAGTGGCCAGTGACCATCATGTGGGCTGTGAGCTGCTGCAGCGTGTCGTGCGAGCTGCCACACTCCATGCACTTGAGGATCTGCGCCTTGCGGGCCTCGAACTGCCAGGTGTAGCTGGCGCCGTTCTGGTAGCCGTAGCGGTTGTTGGGCGTCACGTAGGGGTTGGCGGTCTTCTGGTCCTTGGCCGACTCGCTGAGTGCGGCGTCGGCGGCGAGCCCCGCCGGCTCGGGGGAACACGGGGACGCCAGATCCTGCAGGGCGCGCTTCTTGGTGGAAGGGACCAGTTTGGTGATGGCTGGCACTGGTTCCTTCAGAGGCACTTTCTGGTAATGCTTTGTCTTGATCATGTGGACGCTCAGGTCCTGCAGGGACTCGAAGGAGTGGCCGCAGTACATGCACTTGAGCACCTTCTGCGCGTCCTCCTTGCCTTCCATCTCCATCAGCGAGCGCTTCCTGGGCTTGGACCACCGCTTGGTCTTCTCGGAGTCCTTGTCCCTGTTGTCGTCGCGGTAGTGCCCCGTCTCGTTCATGTGCACCGTCAGCTCCACCAGCGTGTCATACGCAGCGCTGCAGTCCTTGCAGCGGAACTTGCTGGCGCCCGTGAACACCGAGCCGTACAGTTTGTTGTTCTGCCTGTAGAGCTGCACGGTGCTGAAGAGGCTGGGCTCGGGCAGCAGCCCGTACGACGACGTCTGCTGCAGCGTCTTGGCCAGGGCGGCCTGGTGCCAGTCGTAGCCCGAGCCGCCGCTGCCACTGGTGCCAGTGCCGGAGCCGGAGCCGGAGCTGGGGGTGCTGGCCGTGGTGCCCGTGGTGCCCGCCGTGCTGGCGGGGGGCGTGGGGGCAGGGGTGGAGCTCTCCTTCTGGCCCGCATCGTTGTTGCTGGTGGTCGAACCGGACTTCTTCAAATCCAGAGCTAAGCTGGACCAGCAGGACTCAGAGAACAAGTTTGCATACACAGCCTTGATTTGTGCCAAGCTGTCCTGGGGGTAGGAGACGCTGTCCGGGCCCTGCAGATCCTCTTTCTCTTCTCTGGAGCCAGAGCTTTTGAAATGCACTAGCTGGTCGCTGTTCTCACTGAAGGGCGACCCGTAGCCAGCGTCCTGGTTCGTCGCGGTGCTGACGGGGGAGTTCTGGTAGCTCTGAGCTTCCTTGATCTCGGCGTCCTCATTGCACACGTAGTCGCTGTCTGGGATGTCCAGAGACAGCCCATCCTCCTCCACGGTCTCTTCATCTATTTCTGCTGCCTTCAGTTCTTCCTCCGGAACATAAGCTAGGAGAGAAAAATGAAACACAGTAAGGAGAAATAAATCATCTTCAAGGACACGGCCTCCCCAGCAGTTAGGTAATCTTTGAAAAGATGTTTCTCAGCCAAGCGCCCGGGCTGCAGGGCTCTCCCCACCCGTGTGGAGCAAGCCCGTCTTCGGCTCCTGCGGAAACAAGGTTCCCACCAGGACAGTAGCCCCCCTCCTCCCGAGCCAACACAGTCAGCCGAGGAGCCTCCGCTAAAGGGCCAGTATCTGCCCCCTTCTTAAAAATATCAGTTTGGCCGCCACAGCGGGGCCCGAAGGGGAGCCCGGCCACCTCCTCCCGGGGGCTCTTCCTTCCCTAAGTGACGTGCGAGTCCGTCATGCCTCCCCATCAGGCGGACCTGTCAACTTTCGGGGCAAGATGTTCCACAGACAGTATCACATAGTTTCCATAAATAAAGAGCCTCCCCAACGGCAAGAGATAAAAATACTCTGGTACTCACTCAAAAAGACAAAATAGAGCCCCTCCAGTCCCCTGCCTGGACAGAGCAGACATCACCGGCACGGGGACACCAGGCAGTCGTACTAAGCAGCATTCTTTACAAGAACCAAAGGGTGGACACAACCCAAATGTCTGCTGACAAATGAACGGACGAACAAAATACACGTATCTACACGACGGAATAGTACTCAGCCTCTAAGAGTAAGGAAACGGACCCACTACAGCGCGGATGAACCCGGAGGGCACTGCGGTCAGTGCGATGAGCGACAGAAAAGGGTAAATCCGGTCGGATTGCACCTGCATGAAGTACTATGATAAGGAGTCACTTCGCAGGGACAGAGAGCGGACTGCGGTTTGCAGGGGCTGAAGGAGGGCAATGGGGACGCAGGGTTTCATGGGGACAGAGTTTCAGCCCGGGAAGATAAAAAGTTCTGCTGACGGATGGCGGGGGTGCTTGCACAACAGCGTGAATGTCCTTAATGCCACTGAACTGTCCACTTGAAAGTGGTTAAAATGTTAACTTTTATGTGATGAATATTTTACCACAATAACTTTTTTTAAAATTTTACCAGAGCCGATAGTATTCTCTACGACAGCCCACCTCGGGCTACACAGCACAGCGACCTCTGGGGTTGAAGGCATCACCTCCCAGAGGAACTACAGGACACGGACAGCTGTCACATGAATGAGAGGTTTGGAGGGCACACAAATCATTACATGAAACCCGATTTTTTACTGCAGGGCATTTTAGATCGTCTAATATGTGACAGACCTCGCTAACCCCCAAGGGGAGCTAACTGCACGCACCACCTCCTCACTTACTTGGGCAACAGAATTTTATTTATCTTTAATTTTTGTTTTTGAGGCAACAACTAGCCGAACTAGCGTTCCATGCACACCTTGGGAAATCTGGGGTTAAGATATTTTCCAGGAAGCCCCTAGAAAAAAGCACTGATATGATGCGAGGGGTGTCTCATTAAATGTGATCACTCATTATCACATTATCAGAGCCCGATCCTAAGGGAACGCGGCAAAGAGCACACGCGTCTTCAGGAGTGGCTGGGAGGAGAGACGGAGAACATCCCGGCTGCCCAGAGGGCGGACGCCGGGGGCAGGAGGAAGGGACAGGGGAGTATCAGCACCTGGAAACCGAGGGCGTGGGGTTGGGGCGGCGGCAAGCCCCCGTGGGCATGAGCGCACACACTCCCCCAAGGACGCACGCACAAGCACACACGTGCACACGTGCACGCACACGCGCATGCGCGCAGAATCCTGCCGACTCGGTCACTCGGTCAGCCTCTCTCTGCTGGACCCTTCAGCATCCCTGCACACACTGTGGGCCCATTCCCATCCCGGGGCGCTGCCACCGAGCCATCGGAGCGCGAGCGTGCACGCGGTTCCCAGCAGAATCCCACACAGAAGAGCCCTCCACGAACAAGCCACAAGGGCAGCGGGTGTAACCGCAGGCATCCGGGTTGTGCTCCAGACTCTGCTACGGCCCTCCTGTACGATGTAAAGCTCATAAAATTTAAAAAAATAACATGACCGCCAAGTTGAATGTCATCTTCATTTTGTCTGTAATTATCTAAGGTTTCGGACAGTCCGGGGTTCTGAAGGTTCGAAGCTCAGGCCCCAGCCGAGGGCCCCACTTCAGAAGCCCCAGGCAGCCTCGCCACCTCTTCGCAAGCCCCGAGGTCCACCCCTGTGGATTCTGACGGGGCAGCTAAGGCTCCGAAGCCGTCTGGGCAGGGCCGAGTCCGTCTGAAGATGCAGGCTCCAAGTCCCACGGGCGCCGGCCCACGGAGCGGTCCCGAAGCAGCTCCCGTGGCACGCCGTCAGGCAGCTCCACAAACAGGTCCACGGGAGGAGGATGCCTGCTAGAAGTGGTCTATCCACTTCTGGGAAAGCAACGTTCATGCCCTAGCAAGGAATTAAAACGAATTTCAAGGGAAGGTTTTTGTTGTTGTTTTAGAGAGGGCACAAGCAGGGCCGTGGCAGGAAGAGGGAGGGGGAGAAGCGGGCTCCCCGCAGAGCAGGGAGCCCGACGCGGGACTCGATCCCAGGACCCCGGGATCATGACCTGAGCCGAAGGCAGACGCTTCACCAACTGAGCCCCCAGGCGTCCCTCAAGAAAAGGCTTTACCTGAACCAGTTTGGCTCAGCCTGGGAGGCCCATCACTGTGGGTCTGTACCCGGCATCACCTGTCAGCTGGTCTGTCTCCCTCACAGGATGGGAGAAGGGCTGCCCACTGTCTCCACCCCAGTGGGCCCCCGTCGTGTGTGCAGAATAAAGAAAGGACTTCTGTCTTGGCTCTGGACATGCAGAAATGGGAAATCCCCTGTAACACCACGAGGGTCTGTCCAGCACCCCTGGCCCTCACCCTCCGAGGTGGCTTCTCTGTCCAGCACTGCCCCTGCCCCCATTATGCAGATCCCCCAGCAGGTGCTGCAGAGCCTTCCAGGGGGCCTCGCCCTCTTGTCCTGCAGCCTTCTTCCTTGGGGCCGGCTCTGGGAACCCGCTCTCACAATCCCAGAGTTAAAATCTGCATGAAACCCATGCCCTGCATGGGGGTACGAATCCCCAGGTGGACCCCGCCCCCTGCCACGCATCCAGCCTTGGGTGCAACCTGGTCCCGGGCAGGACCCCCCCACCTTGTGAACAATACTTATCCCCGAGGAGCCTTAGATGTCACCTCCATCGGGACGCCTCTCAATCCCTGCCAGAATCCACCACGCCTGGAGGATTGAGAGATGTTCACTTGCCCGTCCTCTCCGTCAGACTGCGAACTTTCACTCCGCTCACACCGCCGAGGCCACCCCGCCGGCCACTCGGGGGCCGTGTTCGTTTTATCACCTCCTTCCACCCCCGGAGCCTCCGAGGCAGCATCACGGAGACGCCTGTTTGCAGATGAGGAAGCCGAGTCTCGGAGAAGCCAAGCAGCATCCCCCAGGCCGCCCAGGGAAGAAACAACCACGCGGCGTCCACGTGTGGGTTCCCCAACTCCCAGGCAGCTCCTTCCACCCAGCCACCTCGGGATAAGGCTGCTTTCCTCCGCCCGTCACGTCTCCACGCCAGGGAGCACGTCCAGAAAATGCCGTGGACGTCAGCCACCCAAGCCACTCGGCAGGGAGCATACAGAAGAAGACCTCTCCCGCGCCAGCCGTGCTGAGACAGCCCCAACCAAAGCAGCAAGAGGACAGAGTCTCAAACGCGGACGCTCTAAGGCCCGATAACTTTGCTTCTGGACGTAGGGCCAGGAACACGGTGCGAACTACAGACAGAGCTTTACGCATGATGTCCTTTATAGTATCCTTCCACACAAAACGTGCCACGCTCTAAATTGTCAGCAAGAAAAGACCATCAAGTGATTTGTAGTTGATTCCAAGGACGGACTATTATTCAGACGTTAAAAAGTATCTTTAATGACATGGGCAAAGTCATTAAGTGAAAAAAGCAAAAGACACAAACAAGGGAAAAATTCTTTTAAAAGAATAGTGGGGTTTTTTCTAGGTAATGACTATCTACGGGTTCTGTTGAGTGACGTGGCTCTTGATAAATATCTCTATCTTCAAAATCGTCATCAGTGTTTTCAGCTCAACAAACAAGGATTAGCCACCAGACTGTTTCTAGAATAAAAGAGCTGGCAGCAGACCTTCAGGGAGCACCTAGCAGCCACTAGCCGGACCCTGGGAACAGGGGGCTCCGGAAGGGCAGGGCTCAGCCTGGGGGCGGAAATGTGCAAAGGGCTTGGTTAATTGTTATTTTTCAAAACATGTTAAAAAGTAAAGGGCAAGGGCAGAACAGCGAGAGGTGCAGATGCATCTGGGTTTTGGTAAGAGGGGTTGAGCTTGCCAGGAGGGTCTCCTGCTCCTGGAATGCATCCCCCCCACCGTGTTCCCTGTCCCGCCTTCCCCTGGAAAGGGCTGCCGAGTCCCAGGGACGGACGCAGGGGCAGGGCGTCTTCAGCGGCCCTCAGCCCACCAGCTCAACGGTCATCGTGCTGCATCGCTTCAGCTTTCCAGAACGTTCCTGTTCTAGAACGTTAGGGTGTACGCTTTCACCATCTACTCTTCCAGCGTATCAGTCCTGGTAAGGTGAAATTCCCTGGCGCTTTTGCTCTTCTACCACGTTGTTTTAGCCTGTTGACCTATTCTTTGAATGAGTTCACTTTTCAGTGCTAACATAACAAGGGGCCGGAGGAAGCGTGGACCCAGAGGGGCAGGCGGGGGCCACCCGCCCTGAGCCCGCACCGTGACACCCTTCTGTCCCCAGAGTTGTTTTCCCGCTCCCTCCTAGGATGAGACGGGCAGGGTGAAATTAGCTGCTGAAGACAGTGCATCCACTTAACCCAGTAATCTGCATTCCAGTGGCCCCTTCCACCGGCCCGCCAGTCGAAACACACGTCAGGGCACCCACGGTCACGTGGAATGGCCACAGCACATAACGGATGCAAGGGATTCGACCTCCACACAAAGGAAGGCATGAGGGAGCCCACGGAATGTTCCAGATTGATTCCGGGAGCCATCAGGCCAGCCTCCCTTACCCCTCTGCCCTCCATTCTGAGAAACTTCAAGGGCTGCCTTGGCTCCAGGGCCCCAGGCCTAGTGATGACAATAAACACAGCAGAAGTTCCAGAGCAGCACCTCCGTGCTCACCAGTGGCCGGCACCCACCCAGCACGTGACCCCTAATCTTCCAGTCCTCTCCACCTAACCCCTGGGCAGCTGATGGATAGACCTTCCTGAGGCTCCCCCAGGGCCAGGGCTGGGCTCCGACCCTCTCTGCCTTGCTTACAGACCTGGCCCTTTAAAAGCAATGCTCGAGCCCCCCAGGCCACCCCCAATGGCTCCTGCCTTCCAAATCTGGGCTCAGGCCAAGGGCACTCACATCCCAGGGTCAGAGCCCTCAGAAGGCTCTAAAACCTACTGAGTTTCAATATAAGAGTTCGGGCCTGGGAAGGATGAGAAGGCTGGATCTTGCAGGACAGGGCTGTCCTAAACAAGGAAATTCTCATACCATACCCACCCCACGGTGCCTGAAAAGACCAACCGGACACTGGGCTTCAGCAGGAGGCAGGGAAGGAGGCTTTTGGTTTTGCCACGTCTGGATTTTGAAGACAAGTCCCCCTGAGCCACATCTGCCTCACGTGGCAGGTGCACAGAGAGGGTGCAAGGGGTGACTGAAGGAAGCGGTGACCTGGGCAGCCTGGACCTGGAGGCCAGGGTAGGCGGGGGAGGGTGACATTGCACCTGCTTATCTCTAGAGGGTCCAGGCTAATGGGGCCACTGTTGTGGTCCCCTCTTAAAGGACAGACACTCATCATTTTTGTGACATGAGGACAGACATAGGGAAAGACAGACAGATGAGACACCCAGGAAGGAGCCCCAGTCCAGTCACCGATGAACAGTGTGGCCAGCACACACTCACCCACTTGTGAAGACCTCAGTTTCCCCAAACCGCATTCATGACAACTACTGGTGTCTTTTGGGCAGCGGGGGCATCTAGGAAGTGCTCACGGAGATGGCGGCATGTCGTCACCAAGCCCAAGTCCATGTTTGCCGGCCCCTCTGCATCCTTCTCACACCCTGCAGGTGCAAAATGAACTGGGACACGCGTATTCAGGGGCCGTCCCCCTACACGGTCGGAAGCACCCCCACTTAGCTTCGCACCCATCTCGCAAGCTGTGGCTAACCTCTGAACAGTCGGGACAAAGTCAGGAACGTCTGTCCCGATGAGAGCCGACCCATCACTGGCCTTGAGCACCGGGCAGATGGTGCCCTTAACAACCAGACTCAAACTCGGACCAGGGGGTCATTTGGGAAGTTTGTTCTTTAGTCTGCACCATCCGGGCCCCTCTGTCTGCGGTTTCCCTGATGACTACATCTTCCACCAGGGAACAGAGCAAGGAAGGGGGGTAGCAACTCACAAGGAGCAGAAGCGGGGTTCCTGTTAGCAGCTCTCCCCGAGGCCCGATGCGGGAGGCGGTGGAAATAAATGACAAGAATCGGGCTGGGAAACTTTGTTTACCCAAGCTCTTTTCCTCATTAGCACGCATAATTGAGAGCTGGCTGTGAATGAGGAAAATGGATATTTAAAAGTGACAAATATCAAACACAGGTCTCGTCCCTGCTTGGTTACTGGCTTACAGTAAATACCAAACTTTGCTATCGTATTGCCACCTGGTGAAACTATACAATCGTACCAAATTACATGTTTATCTACATCAAACTAGGTTTTAGACCGGCAAATGTGATATCCATGAACAGATGGCCATTATATCAAAATACACTTACTCCAAGGGGCCAATTCACAGAAGGGTCTTACACACACCTAGGTGATAAATGTACAGCTGCAATTCATTGTGGAATCTTGCAAAACACACTTTCTTCCAATTTATAATTGATCACTTGTAAAGTTACTTCACCTCTGTTACCAAGAGAGCAGCTGGTTTTGATGAAAGTTAGAATATATTGGGAAATAAAAAATGCAGAGAAAGCAGATATAGGTACAGAGCTCATTCCTTCCTACTCTGAAAAGGACATTAAAATACAAGCAGGATATATGTTAATTTACGAACATAAGTTCTGATTTTTTGCAGGAAGGTTGACACTCTGCCAGCAGAGCTGAAAGGCCACTTCTGCTCACATGTGATAGGAGCAAAAAATTTTCTATCGCTTTGGCAGATTTTAATTGCCTGGTACCAATCACTAAAGTACTGGTCTGCTATACCATCTGATTTACACTGGAATCATTTCTTTATTTAAAACCTGATAGAAGCCATTTTTAAGAACGGCAGAGTCTGTAAAAACAATGGCCTGTAATTTTTACCCATCTCTAATTTTAATTAGGAATCCACAGGTAACTTCCTTGGCTGTAATTTCTTCTTTTCCTTGCTACCCCACAATTCAGTGTCGAGTTCAAGGAGAAAGAAGAGACCCCCTGTCAAGGCTCCTCCCAATGAGCACACCAGCTATGATCCTTGTGCCCATTACGTTCATGCGACCGAGCCAGTGGAACAGCACGAATTACAGCTTAAGCCGATGACAGAGACCACAAACTTCCACTGGTTTTCAGTGATACCAGGAAGGAAGAGAGGAAAAATGTATAAGAACCCTGCAATATTAAGAGAACTTAAACTGGAGAAGACCAAGAAGTCAACAATTCTTCTACGAACCTGAGGAAACACAGGTGCGTCACTACCGCCGGACGGTATGATAGTAAACTCTAGACATGTTCTCTTGTTCCATGAATTAAAAAGTCTGTCATCGCCAACAGTGCATGCCCAATGCCACCACGCATGGGGACATCACGTGTTTTCGGTGCCTGCCTCCACACTGGGGAAGGACGGACACCGCTCTCTGGCAGTCTGACAAGTCTGGGACTACAAACCCAACATCAGCAAACCAGGACCAAAACACCGGGCTCCAACCTGGTATTACTGACCGACACCAGGAAAGACTTTCATCAGATAGGGTCAGGTTCAGCCTGGCAGATGACATTTGGCAATCAGGAGGGGAGACTTGCGCGCGAACTCTCTCTTCAAATGGCTGAAATCAACACGAGAAATTAACTCGGCTCGAGCACCTCCCCGTGCTCGCACAAGAGCCGTCACGGAGAACCAGTAGCGAGCCTCTCCCCGTCCCGGAGACACGGTGCGCCCCTGCAGTTCCTCAACCACGTTTCCTGTTAGAGTGAACTTCCCTAAATAGGGGTGTTGGGACACACAAGTGAGTGAGGATGGAGAGAAGGGGTTTTAGAGACTCCGCAACCCACCCAGGGCTTGCGTCTCAGAAATGTGTCCCCACTTTCAAATCCAGCGTTTCATTCTCACAAATGCACAGGATGGAAGAGGAGAAACGGGAACTTGAACTTTTGGGGGGTTGGGGCAATGATGTCATCAGGTGCGGAGACACACAGACTTGCAGATGTCGGTAAAAACTCTCTTACCAGAAAGTCGGAATTTTTATCCTTAAGTACACTATGGCTAGACATGCATCCTGTACCACTGGGATCCAGCATAAGCCCCAGGACCCTACATGAAAATTTCTACACCCGACTGGAAGCTTAATACACGGTCACACAACAGCCAACTTCCTTGAAACCCCCGAGGAACAACAGTGGTGACTAAATCACTACCATGACTGAAAGTAGCATTCTCTCATCATAATAATGGGCTTTATTTCTCCTATTATCAGTAAATCCTCATAATTGCTTTCCTAGATGCCTTTTAAAATTTTTTACCTAGGCAGAGGCAGAGAGAGAGAGACTGACTCATAAAAACTTCTGAGTTTAGGCAATTATTTGTGATGATCTTTTGTTTTCATTACGAGCTACAACTTCCTAAAAATCCACATGGGTACCAATGTACCGAAATATAGTATTTGTTTTATTTCTCGTGATGAAACCATGAGAACATTGTACTCCATACGGTGAATGAATACAATGTCTTAGCCTAGGAGATTTCTGTGAGAGCAGCTACCTCTGCACGGAAAACAGAGCCAGCTCCTCGCCGAGGCGTCTGCTCCACCAACCACCCCCCCCCCCGCCGCGCCGCCAGCTCCCCTCCACCCTCACCACCCCCCTCACGGAAATCTGATGAATGAGTAAGCTTGGAAATGGTAGCTGCTGTATAAAATTCTCCTTTTACAATTACTTACAGAAATAAATGACATTTCTCCCCATCAAATAAAACAAAGACTCCAAATCATCTTCTGCCATTTCTTTTTGTGTCAAAACAGCTTTGCCATCATCCCCCCGCCCTTCCTGAGCCTAGCACGCGGTGTGGAGTGTGACACTCTCAGCACACGCGGTGTGTCCCGGTGTCAGCGGGAGAACACACCTAGCAGCCGTACAGAACATCTGAACAAGCACACACCAGCACCCGCGAGGCAGGAGAGAAGGTGCTGCCAGCTGTATGTGCACGTGTGTGTGTGCATTCATGTGTGTGCATGTGGAAGTGTGTAGGTGTGTGTGCATGTGTGCGCTGGGTGCCATATGTGAACCTGTGCGGGTGTGTGCGTGCATTCACGTGTGCATGTGTGTGCATATGTGTGAATGTGTACATGTATGTGTTTGTGTGTGCATCCACATGAGCGTGTGCAGGTATGTGCATGCATGTCCGTGTGTGTGCATGTGAATGTGTGCAGGTGTCTGCGTGTGCGTGCATATGAACATGAATGGGTGTGTGCATGCATGCATTCATGTGCGTGTGTACATGCATATGAACTGTGTGTGTGCATGCGTTCATGTGTGTGTGCGAACGTGTGTGTGTGTGCATCCGCGTGTGTGCATGCATGTGAACATGTGCGGGTGTGTGCATGTGCTCACGTGTGTATGTGTGCAAACGTGCAGGTATGTGCGTGCATGTCCGTGTGTGTGCATGTGAATGTGTGCAGGTGTCTGCGTGTGCATGCATATGAACATGAATGGGTGTGTGCATGCATGCATTCATGTGCGTGTGTACATGCATATGAACTGTGTGTGTGCATGCGTTCATGTGTGTGTGCGAACGTGTGTGTGTGTGCATCCGCGTGTGTGCATGCATGTGAACATGTGCGGGTGTGTGCATGTGCTCACGTGTGTATGTGTGCAAACGTGCAGGTATGTGCGTGCATGTCCGTGTGTGTGCATGTGAATGTGTGCAGGTGTCTGCGTGTGCATGCATATGAACATGAGTGGGTGTGTGCATGCATGCATTCATGTGCGTGTGTACATGCATATGAACTGTGTGTGTGCATGTGTTCATGTGTGTGTGCGAACGTGTGTGTGTGTGCATCCGCATGTGTGCATGCATGTGAACATGTGCGGGTGTGTGCATGTGCTCACGTGTGCATGTGTGAATGAATAAAAAAATAAAAAATACGTAGACCTTATCATTCCCAAAATGGGAATGAAACAACCAGATCCTATGGTTGGATTTCACTTTTTTAAAAAAACAATTAAATCCTGTTAATATTTTTAGTCATAAAATGTGCCTCCTGGATGCCAATGTGTCCCTAAAGACGTGCTGTCATCTTCAGCAACATGAAATTCTGTGCATTCTAATGCAAGTGGACATAAGACAATGTATATGGCCCCTGTTAGAGTTTAATCTGACACCAACAATGTGTGCCCTGCTGCTTTACAATGTAAATATACACATATTGTCTGAAAAATATTTTCATCTCAAATTGTAATTCTACAATGAGGCACAAACATCTTATCTTTGGCAAATTAGACAAAAATTATATTTCTCAAATTGCAGCCCAACATTTTTAAAAACATCTTTGTTTCTTTCAAGAAAACAAGATTTGCTCTATTCAACAGTCATTTTAAGAATGGTGAGAAGTGACAGCTGTATTTGTTTTTTAATGGCTAAATGTAGAAAAGTTCCAAATTCCCTCGAGTCTTAATAACACTGGCTCTGAGCAATTAGGTTCATATCCCCCCAGCCTGCATCGCACTCTCCTCCGCAATCACACAGAACAGAAAGGTGTTCTCCTGAACCATCCTGTCTCCTATTCCATAAGAGGTGAATGCTCCAGAAAAATGCCTCCTCGCGATCCTTGTTCCTCGGATGGATGTGAACAGAAGTGTGGGTGCCTTGCCTGCCGGAAGAGCTGAAGCAACAGAAGAAAGGCTTTCCCCGGAACAGGACTTGCTTTCTACAAGTCAGCTTTATCTGCACTTCAAAATCTAGCAGGTTACTCAACATACCCATTCACACAAGGTGACAAGCACCCATCCACGTCTGTTCCTACCTGATAACAAAATATCCTGATATAAAGGAAAGATGTGTCCTTTCGATAAAAGACGCTCCACTTTTCCCCCGCCCCAAATTTAATCTGGAATCATCCGGATATTGGCATTTCATGTAACAGGCTGGCCGACTCAAGGTTGCCATGTTTAACTCACTTGGATTTTAAGTAATAACATCTAGATCGGAGGAAGGCAGTGATACTGGAAAATGCAATGTATACTTTCAGCATTTCAGTATGAAAACACATTGAATAATCCACATTCACACAGCTGAAGTGACAAGGACATTATGGGACACCAGGCATAACTGAGTGCGTCTCTTGCTGGACACCCTGATATTTTTTCTAGACCTCAAGTCACGTGTATAGAACAATATGAAAAGGAACGAGTTCCAATTTTTTTAAAAATGTGAAATTGCACCAACTACTCAAATAAAATGGCTCTTCTTCAACAACCAAGGATGGAAAATGACTTTTTAGGCAAAGAAAAAACATCCAAAAAGCTGACCATTTATAATTACAGGCAAATGAAGAAAACACAGGTTCTGCTCTGTCTCTTCATGTTTTCGAAACCAGGTTCTAGAGGCATCTTGAGACCACCCCTGGGTTTCGCCAGCCAAAGACTCCCCTTGCCAGCCGTCCAACAGAGAGGTGGAAAGAGCCCCGGCTCCTCCTCACCCCCTCGGCCCCTCAGAAGGGGGAGCACGGGTTAGCGGAGGTCTGCGTGGGGGACCACGGAGCCCCGCACTGGCGTGGCCGCGCGGTTCTGATCTCGGAGGATTCCTTGCCCTTCCCCTTCTCTCCGATGAACTACACACGCGTCCGTGCGGGCATTCTCATTAGGGCTCCACCACCGTAGGCATGGAGATGAATCAGTCCAGGCCCCTCCCCGCTCTGCCCTGTCGAGATGATTCCATTGAAATGTTCATTTTCATCCCTGCCGGCAACATTAGAATGGAAAGTATTTAACCTGTTTCCATTACTTACACAAATTACCATTATGGGGCAGGACAGATGTGAGAATCACGCCACGTAACTGACTTCCATACATTCTTTACAGGAAGTGTGAGGAGACTAGATCATATTATCCAGGCTCAATAATGTTCTCTCTGTTACCAGATTCATTAAACTTTGCACATCAGCATTTCACTTGCTTTCTTCATGAAAATTCCCAGGCTAGTTGGGCTCATTTAATTTGGAGAAGGAAACCTTTGTCAAGGATGATGTTTTGATCAGGTGAGCTCAGAGAGTGGGGAGGGGCGCGGGCGAGGGGAGGGGGTGGGGAGAAACAAGAGTGGGGAGAGGAAACCACCTTGTCGAAAATGTTACCTTCCCAACATGAATGATGAAAGAGAAGTCAGTTAAAGACGCGGGTACTCAAAGATGGCTGTCACTTCACATAGACACCAGCACGACTCACCTAGACAGGTGACACTTTGGTGCAGCAAAATCCCACTGCATTATTGAGCGCACCGGGGACGGGGCGCAGGCAGACTGCATTTCCAACCCAGAGAAGGGAATTCGGCAGGTGAATGGATTTCACTCTTCATCTGCATCCTTAAGTGGAGCTGGAGACACAGTCTCCTGGCTAAAAAGGTGGAAGACACGCCAGGGTCCCAGTCTAGGCACGAGCCCGGCGCGTTCCTCACATTGTGTCTCCCTGAGGTCCGAAGCAGAAGCCAGAAGGACGCTCCACATAAGTGGGCGGGGGGGAAGGGGGATGGCGGGGGGAGGGGGAAACTCAGGGCCCTTAAACTAGTTATGACTTCCCTTTTCAGAAATTTAACAACAGCAATTCCTATCAGTCTAAGGACATCTGCTCTTTGACCTCTTGCGAAGGCTGCGTGTGGCCCCCTGAGTCTACCCAGCAACCACATCTCTAGGCGCCCTGGCTGCAGGTAGGATTCTTGGAGAATGTACAGTTTCGATCACTTCTAGGCAAAGGTTTGAAAATAAAAGATCCGTCCGTGGAGTGGAAAAGACAAAACAAATTCTATTCCAACTGTTCCCACCGGACAGCCTTTCTCACTAAGAGCAGTTAGAGGAAACTCAACTCCCGGCTTCACGGTTCCCATGTTCTTCTCCTCCTCTCTGTCTCCGTTGGTTCTGGGGATGAAACCACTTGGAAAGAAATGCTGGGCACGTTAAAATTATTAAGCCAAGAAAAGGCAACGGAAATATTCAGAGGGACAAGGAAAGCACATCTCATCTCAACTACCCTATAGGAGAGGATTTGAAAGTGGAAACTAGCCAAGCCAAGTCACGTGTAGAAAAAAGGCTGTTGACCGCTAACGGTTCTCAAATCCCCGCAAGGGAGCCTGAAAAGAAAAAGGTACACGCATATGCACACATTCTCTACAGAAAGGGTGAGAGCCCACCGTGATCACCAGCAGCATTTTCTCCATGACGACACTGAAATCTGGTCCCAAACAGAAAAAAAATATACTGAGATAATGATCCACCTAGATAGAGAGAAGGACTTTTCTTGGCACACTAGAAATTTACTTGGAAGGATTAATAATATACTATTATTTTGAAAGACATAATTTGCTTGTTCTTGGGTAAGTATTTCATACCCATAGAATATCTGCTCAACCAGCAATATGCTTTGGATGAAAACGTCCTTGACTAATACCAGGTAGTATTTATTGAGCGCTTTCTCGGGACCAGACACTATCTTAAGCTCTGTGCACGTATTAACTGCGTTAGGCTCTCCCCAGTGATAAGGGCAACGCCCACTCTTCCTGTCCACTTCCGTGTGGGGACACGAGGCACAGGGGTTCCGTGAGCTGCCCCGGAGCGCAGCAGCGGCAGCTCGTCGAGCAGGGTCCTCTCCGGCGGTCTGTTGCAGAGCGAGGCTCCGACGCGCACCCCTACCTGCACCCGGAACCATTTCCATCAGGAGCTGTGAGCGGCGTGCGTTTAAAATGAATCCTGTCTTCAGAATATGCTGTTTGTAAAATCAGATCTTTATCTGCATGAAGGTCCGCAAAATTGCTCCTGGGCAGATCTGCCTGAAAGCCGTGTTCATCTGGATCGGCCATGACAGGCTCCGGGGACAGGCTTTCCAGGGACTGCTGTCCACGGGAGGGCTGCAGGGCGTCGCTGGGATCCGCGTCCAACCACGTGGACCCGGGCCGGTCACAGAGGCAGGAAGTCGCAGGGTGTGACCAGGGGCTGGGGAGAGGGAAGGGGGTGAGCGTTCAGTGGGGCAGAGTTTCAGTCTGGGAAGATGAAAACACTCTGGAGATGGATGGTGGGGACGGCGTGTGACCGTGTGGAGGCCACTAAACAGAGCTGAAGTGGCAAACCGTACGTTGTTTACATTTTACCATTATAAAAAAGGGGGGAGACCAAAAAAAAAAATCTGTTTGTAATCATGCCCACTGAGGCCCCGTCTCTGCCCACCCAGGGCCTCCTGACCAGAGAATCCTGCGTTGCCACCTGCCAGCCCTCCGGGACCCTCCCACCTGTGCACAGGTCATCACGGGCCTAGTGAGCTGTCCTCCTGCGGGGCCGGCTCCCCTTGAGCCTGTCGGCACATCCCAGCAGACCTGGGCTCCTGGCGGCTAGCACGAGCCTGGCCCCAAACCTCTGTGCGATAGTGACTCGCTGGAGAGAGGAATTAAAGAAGGAGGAGACACTATGTGTAGCCCGAAGCCAGTCGACAGAGACGGACGCACCGAGGATGCTGCTTTGTCCGTGCAAGTGGTACACGTTTCCATGGCCCGATCACCTGGGAAGGTGAACCTGACTGCATGGAGCAGAAATAACTTCGTTTCTCAAACTCTAGTATAAAATGCCTGTTTAAACATCCTTCAAAAAACCAAACCCCTTATCTGCACTGTGTGTGGCCGTGGACACCAAGCCTCCCCCGAGTCACTCACACTTCCTCCAAAGTTCCGGTGGCCCTAAGGGATTTGACTGGGCATGGGAAACACCACCCCAACAGGGATCATAGAGGAAAGAAAATGGGTGGAAGAGGGGAAGTGCATCGCTCCGAAATCCTGCCTCAGAAGACCCAAATTTCCTGAGTGGTGCCTCCCTCCCGTTGAATCAGGAAGAATACCTGTCAGAGATGTCCTGCTACACCATTTGGCTGATGTCAAGCCTAAATAAACCAGATCAGAAAACCAGCAAGTGGCAGGAGAGAGGCGAACGGGCGCAGAGCAGCCCCACTGTGACTCGCATGGTTTGCTTGCTGATTTTTGGTGGGGGGGGCACTGGGGGGAGGGCGGTCGTGACAATCACTGCAGTCATTTGCAGTACTAATGTCCAATTCAGCTTCCTTTCATTCTCCTGATTTAGGTGGTCAGAGTGGTTTCGTAGCCGACACGGGGAAGCTGTGCTGTTTAGCACGCTGTTTAATGGGAAACTGGCAGTCTTATTTCTTTCCTAGATTTGGTTTGTCACTAGGTCTCCATTACATGCCACTCAGCTTTGATGTCTTTGGACAGGACTGATCAAAAGATGTCATTTGACCTACACAGCATGGCAGAAACTTGGAGAAGTCTCATAAAGCGACACTCTGGCTGTAAATAAAATGACATTATTATTTCCTCTCTCCTATCATGTAGAAAAGCCAATTATGGTAATGCACTGCATGTCAATGAAAATACAGCAATCTTTTTGGAGCAGCGACTGCAGGCATCACCACTGCAACTCTCCTTCCTGGGAAAATTTGCCCATTGGAAAATGAAGAGGAGGGAGGTGATAGATGTCTTAAGGACGGTTAATAAAATCCCGGACAGCCAAGAAAAGTGCAAGTCAGCAAAACAATTCCAAGTGCAAAATGCAAACTGTTAAGTTTCCAAATTATCTAATAATTTAATCTTCAGTGATTTATATTCCAGCACCGAAACGGCCAGTATCATGTCGTGCGTTGCTCCGTGTTTGACTGACAGGAGAGGCGATTTATGGTATTAATAAGCCCCTTCATCCCCACTGCTCCTTAAGGAAGCTGGCTCTGGGGGGGAGGGGCTCTAACCTTGTCCCTGAGATTCATCAGGAAGTTACAGCCCCTAAGGTGTAGCCCTGCCTGCCCTGTGTCTGTAAGATGAGGGAGAATGGCATGCAGGATACAGCGCTGTTATTGTTTTAGAATGCCCAATTTTACGCATTTCCACATATGCGAAATGCTCCCCATCTTTCTTCTCAAGCCTGTGTCAGAACTGAATATGCATACAAAACAGCTCTCCCGTTTAAGAGGTGAGTGCCCATTTGCAACACTTCTTTTCCCAGCTTCATCTCCCTAATAAGGGGCGAGAGCATCCTTTCACTAGAGGCTACCCCTCCCCAGCCCGTGCTCACTCGCTCTCAGAGGAAGCGCCTTGCTCCTTCCCTCCTCTCTCCTCTCCCTGCGTATTTTCCCCTCCCGAAGACACAGGAAGCCTCCTGCCTGCCCCGGCTGCAGGGCCCACACGGAGGAGGCCTGGCCATTGTCTGAGCTCTGGAAGCCAGGAGCGGCCCTCTGCCTCGTGGCCTCCCAGCCCTGCCTCTCACTCCACGCAGAACCAGAGGGGAGCCAGGCCCCGGAGTCCGCTCAGCGTGGCCCCTACCCAGTGTGTGAAATGCAGTCCCCTTGTTCCCCCCACCCTCCCGTGGGGCCGAAATGCAGCACGAACTTATATTTTCTGTTGGCGTAGTGATTCAGAAAGGGAGATCAGCCGGTGCAGGACTGTGGGCAGAGCGGCAATGTAAAACGACATGCCCCCCCCCCTCCCGCGGAAGACGTTTTAATATTTCCGTATCCGTGGTGTATATTCGTTTTAAGAAAAGATAGAACCATGCAATTAGTGTCCATTGAAATCAAGGAAATAAAGCAATTTTCGGAGCCGCTACATCCGTAATAAAAAATAAAAACTTTTTGGCTATGTCAGAAAAATGTTTAAATGTTCTAATTTGTTGGGTTAAAAAAAATTAATTATGACAAGTCATTTCTGAACACACATTGCCACCACCTCTTTTTTTCCCCCAGCAATTTAATTTTGGTGCACAATAGAGTGCAGACTAAATTTAGAAGCTTCATCAAATTTTAGTAACTTTAAGTAATATTCTTTATGTCAACACTGCCAGGGGCTTCACCAGACCTGACATTTGGAAGGCTCCGTGGTGCACGGAGCAGACGTGCAGCAGTCCCTCCCACACTCGGGGCGCAGGTCCTGCAGGAGATCGATGGGCGCCCGCACCCATACTTCGTGACTCAAGTGCCATCAATCGCAGTCTGCAGATAGGAGCCAGAAGAAAATCTAAACTGCGCAATTTTAGTCCCACTTTTTGGCTTTCAAAGGACATCCTTATGTTTCAACAGAATATAAGCCTGTGACTTGTTTTCCCCTCATTCTGGTGTCTTCTGGAGAACAGCGATAATTACTATTCCTTCTACAGACCAGTCAGGTATGTGTTCACTAAACTCCAGTCAAGGTGGGTCTGCAACTCGACACCACACAGCCGCCTCCCTGTGACCCAGGCCCTAGGTTTAGCTGCACAGACAGCTTGCAAAGGACTCTGGATTCTTACTGTTGTGTGGAGGCCCAGGTGCGTGTGATCTGTAAGTCAGTCTGTGGCTTTTCAAGTCCTGAGGGCTCCTTCAGAGAACTACCGCTTGGCATACATTGTTCGTACTTGGAAAGAGAATTCGAGAACAGATGAGTGACTTGATTCTCACAGTTAGGTGAGGACAGGGGGAGGTCCTACCACAGGATTGCACGTTTGCGGTCTGTCCCACGTCTCCGAATGCACGGGGTGTCCCTCAGGCCCTTCATCCCCAGCCACCCCTTCCGTGATGTACCAGTATCACTTGCTGTAATTAAAAGTTCCTCCAGATCTCATTTAACCTCAAGCCGAAAGACTCAAATCTTTAAAACAACGAACAAAAAACAACACTTTTTAAAATGAAAGAGAAGTAATTCCTAAGGCACTTAAGAAAAAAACATAAGCCACAGTTAGGCACCCCAACAAAGCATGTTTTAGTAAATCTAAGTACTTCATTGCCTTTTGGCTGGGAATTCATGGCTTTGTTTAGGGGGGAAAATACTAAATTCATCACCAAACAAGAATTTCAAAGTATTTCTGCATCTCTAAGTTTTGATGGTGCTTCATCTGGAGAGAAAGAGGGGTTGAGATGGGATGGGGGGATGGGGAAGCAGATTTATCCACTGGATATCTCATTCCCTACCCCAATATTAAATTTTATGTGGGGAATCTAGGAGTTTAAAAGCTTCACATTTTTGTGTAATAAAAAAGAAATACAATATCCTGTTGCTATGCGTAGTGACACTTTATGCAGGAAAGAAAACCATTCTCCTTAGCTATTCTTTGAAATACGACCTACCACGTCATTTAATTTTTGAAAACCCTAAGGTCATGTAACACACTTTCTCTGTCATTTGTAAGTACATTAACTCAGTGGCCATACGACAGTGAAATTATGATAATGGGCTGCGAAAATGGGTCAGGCAGGCACCGCATTTCATGCTAGCTTCCAACAACCATCAGAGCACAGCTCAAATCAAATATGACAGTAGAAAAGCATGGAGTTTACTTTTTTTAAAGTGTTTCTACTCACTCAAGTACACACGCAAGACCACGAGACGAGCCAAAGGGGTCCCACCTCAGTGGTGAGTGAACTGCAAGAAAGTTACCCCACTGAGAGATCCATTTCTCTTGCAGAACAATTCTGCCTGAAAATCACAGATGTGGGGGGAAGAGGGAGGTAGAGGTCAAAGCAGGCTTCTTCCCAAACCATTTCTCCACCATGGTCCAGCATCTGAACAATGGGGATCACATTCTGAAAACTGCTCCACGAAGTGAAAAAAAAATTTTTTTTAAAGCAAAAGCAATTTAATGTATTCACTTAAGCGAACAGAAACCCCTTCCCTAACACTTCCTGTGTGCTCAACTTCCCTGAAAAAGGAAGGAAGAGCAGGAAGTAGACGCTGATCTCGCTGGGCTGGTACGTCTCTGACTCAAGTGTAATTGAACGGAAGAGTTGGTAACTGAGAACGTCTGCCCCTCAATTTCAAAAAACGGACTTGTGAGTACAGTGGAGGAATGAAAGTTTTTAAGACGCTCAAGTACACACGTCCTCGTGGGCTTCTCCGGACTGACTTCTAACGTCCAGCGTCCCCGCTGGGCTTTGCCTTACAAGGCTGGCTGGTGCGATCGCTGTCAGGAGACCCTGCCCAGAGCACCTCCCAGCGCAGGCGGCCACCGTGATCTCCAAGGAACGTACTATCTGCTTACGCATCCCGGTGCAATTCCTGTTAAATAGCCCCTTCTCTTCCTTTTTTTCCCTCTGCGCTAAAAAATAAAATAAAGTAATAATAATACTAATAATAAAATAAAATCTGTCAGTATAATAGTTCCTGGGAGAACTCTAAGCGAGAGGTTGATAACACAGAGACACAGAAACGCCAGTCGCATGCAAAAGTTAACTGAATGGCAGAGATAATTGCTAAGATAATTATTTTGATAGAAGCCACTTGAAAGCTTCTGTACTGTGTTCTGCTATTCCCGTTAAGGGTAAACTATCCATTTCAGATATATGCTATTCACAATGACATTTTATTTTCGATTTCTTTTTGGAAAATAATTGTAATGAAAACCAAGGACTCGAAGAGGGTAGCGAGCTAGATAAGTTTTGACACGTATTTCTGATTACTGTGCCATAATCCTATCAATGAGTGATATAATGTATTCTCGTGATGCACTATCTCCGGTGTATAAAATAACACTGTACTTTACAACAAGAGAAGAAGCACAAAGGATAGTTGGGACCATCCTACGGTCAGCATCAGCACAAGCTCCTTGAAACTCTAGAGCCGACTGACAATGGAATTTAATGTAGTCTAACTACAGTAGCCTTGAGCAAAGATACAATTATAGCTGAAAAGCATCTGAGGTTCCTGACTGTTGCTGGCATCATGATATAAATCAACAATTGCTTCTTCCCTTTTCCTCTGCAGCCCCTCCCTCCAAACTCAAAACACAGAATCCTCTAGAATCAAAAACTTGGTAAAAGGTCATTTTGTTTTCCTCCATGCCATAAAAACGGCATAGCTAGATCTGACACGCATATGCAAATCAGCTCAGAAAACACTGATTTTCCTTCACACTGAATTACTGTATCTGTATGAATATTGATACAAACACCACAAATAACAAAAAAAACCCCACAATCTCTATGGTTAGTTGCCAAGATGCCAACAAGAAACATAGACATACTGAATGCAGTTACTGTTTCTTGGCCCCGTAACTCCAGCAAACCATGTCCTCAACGGATAAATACCTATTTCAGTTTATTTAATTGTATTAAGAGTTAGGAATGCTAACATTTGCTTGCAAGAAAAAGGACTTGTAAAATATACAACATGGTGTCAGAAGAATATATTGATTATTGATAACTTATTTATATGGGCATTTAACACAAAACAGAAGTGCGTATCTCTCTAAGAGGTCAAGAAAGAACACCATGGATTGAGGGTGAAAAAGGCAGTAAGATGAACGGAAATGCAGGTAGGTCCCACCCTTACAGCACCTTCTCGTCCTCAGAAAAGCATCTTAGGTCAAAGTGATAGAAGATGAATCTGATTGTGACACGGAAGTAACGTCACTTTGACAGATTACATTGCTGACAAATGATTGCAAGTTCTTTCTTCTTTTTTTAAGATACGACTGCCAATAACATATTTACTCAAGTATTTAGTGAACTTGCACGTTGAATAGACTGGAGCTTCCTCTCATCTAATTTCTACCACCGTGACCACTGGGAGACCCTGACCAGTATCTGGAAGTTGCCCTCAGTCTCCTTCTCCTCATCTACGAAAAAGGCAGGGGGGTAGCAGATAATCCTGAAAACCCACTCCAACCTGAAAATGTTCTTCGAGTTTTGAGGGCCAGAAGCAGCAACACGCAGGCAGAGACAATGGGTAAGAAGACAGTGACCAAGACAGGGTGAAACAGGGACATGCTGAACCAGTGGAGGGAAGGGTCCTGGCCACACTGTGAAGGAAGAGCTTCTGCTTCCCAAAAGGAGGAGGGGACGTAGGAGGGCTTCTCAAAGAGAAAACGCTGAGCTGCCCTAAGTAGTCAAAAAGGATTTCCAAAGGCAGCGAAGGGCAGGAAAGATGCGAAAGGGAGCAGCATGAGCAGAGGCGTGGCTGCTGGAAACAGAAAGGGCCTTGCTTCCACCAGAATACGAAGACCGCGTTTGTTTTCCTTCCAACAGGGTCAATGCTGAGGCCAAGATGTATGCCTCATCCAGTGTACTGCTCTCTCAGGTTCAGCGGGACATACCCGATGGCCCTAGCCAAGAGGCAATTTGACAATGACGTGTATATCGTAAGTCAGCCCGTCACACGCACCGTATCATATTGGCCATAGTTCTGAACACCTGTAACAGTGCTTAGCACACAGCAGGCCCTCGATAAAGATTTACTGAGTGGATAAAAGAATATAGAAAACCATATTACTGTCTTTAGTCTGACTCAATATCGTGTCGCACAATGTTCTTACCTGACGTCATCATCTCTGCCCTTTTTTTTTAACAGTACAACAAAAGGAGAACATAGATGGTAACCAGAATCTCCTGATCAACCAGGGAGCACGCAAATGCTTTCTGAGAAATCAAGGAGATTTGTTAGTTCGGGGCAAGTTCTCTCTAAAACACAAAAGCCTTAGAGACCCAGTGTTACGTCTCTCAACTGGATTGGAGGCCGCCATCTCCTCGAGGCCAGAGCCTCACCCCGCACCCGGAGGTAATACAAGGCAGGGCTCCTCCCCCCTGTGGAGGACACAAACTCAAGGGTTTCCTTCAAATGGTGGCCAAATCCCACGGGAGTGGTAGCCATTCATTTGTTCGTTTATTGCACATTGATAAGCTGATCTGTAAAATCGCCCTATATGGACATTAACATGCTCCCCCACATGGAAACTCCTATTTGATATTTCAAATCCTCCAAAAGCAGGGCTTTTCCTTTTGGCCAAAGATCCCCCAGCACTGAAACAGTGCAGCTGTGAAAGACACACGATGATTCCCTCTTATCAGTTACAGTCAAGAAGTGACTACATTAGTAACTATGAAATGAGAAATTATGATTTCAACAAGGTAGAAAGAACCAGAAGTCTTGAAGAAAGCCACAACAGGACTCCCAGCCTTCTAGGAGGTGGCAAGGCTCCTGTGGGCTGGGGCAGCCCCCCTGCCAACGGCACTTCCTGCGCGCTTCCATGGCCCCCCCAGGAAGTACTCAGGTGTCTTCCCCTCCGGATGTCTGCCTGTGGTTGAGTTTATGGTAATGGGTGCGTGGGTCAGGCCATGTATTAAAGATGCCAGTATGAGCTGACAAGCACTCCAACGTTCTTTACAGAACATCTTTCTGTAGAGACAACTGCTGTCCTTCAAAGCAATCACCCAGGAGGCCATAAATTTGTTACAATGATGCTGCCGTCAATCAGAGCGTTTTCGGAACTTCTCTTTGGCAGAATTAGTCAGCTCATCTCTTACGAGACAAGAGTTTCTTCCTTATAGTCGTAGAATCTGCTGTCCTTTCCTCTGTCTTTTCTTCCCACCTTTCTACCTGGCCTCCGTAGCAAGCATGAGGGTTGCTGGCCAGTTCTTTTCCAAGCACATTGCAGACCACCCTCCCCTGCCACCTTGAGATCAGAAGCGGGTGAGGACATGTGAGCAGAAGCGACGCTATGTCCCGTCCGGGGAGCCTTTAAAGCAGGCGTGCATGCCACCCACCACACCCACCACAGTGACCAGCAATGGTCCAGATGGTGGCAGCCCATCAGCCGAGCGCCTGAGCACGGGCACCTAGCCGCCTCCACAGAGACAGGCGAGGAGCGTGAGCGGGACAGCCAGCTCAGTCACTTGACCCGCAGAGCCACGGGGGTTGTTACTGTACGCTCGTTCTGTCCGACACAGCCCTCACGTCCCTCATTCTCGAGCTGGGCTGCAACAGCCATCACCTTAGCAACTCAGCAGGCTAAGGACCTCCAGGAAGGAGTCTTTCGAGGACAGCTGGAAAATGAGGTCAGAGAGAGAGGGAACTGCAGACCCAGACCGAGATTGGCAGCCGGGAGACAGAAGTACACCTCCAGTCCACCGGGCGATTTTAATCCATTACATCTGACATCAGCGGTACTACGGAGATAGTAAGTATTAACCTACGACATCACCTGAGGCCAATCTACCTGTGTCCCTTCAAACCTGGGAGATGAAGGCTTCCCCGGGCACAGGCATGTGTCACGGCGCTACAGCTGTGTCTGGTCCCCGGGCGTGCAGGGAACGCATACTGTTTCAGGCCAAACGACGGTGCCATAGAGGCAGAACTGCTCAGCATCCATGGAACCCAAGTGACCGCCGGGATGCTGTCAAGCCCCACCCCACTATCTCCTCTGCAAAGCCTGGTCCGGGGGAATCAGCAGCTGGCCTATGCCTCCCCATCTCAGGACAGATGACGGGAACCCTAGGTGGCGCAGTGACGCATGAGAAAATGGCAGATGGAGATGACGGTCCACAACCATGGACACAGAGCCTCTGCCCACACACTTCTGTGTGCTCTGATGCCATGGACTGAGCGCCGGCAACCTGGTGGCAGGTCACTCACTGCAGAGACGCACGAGGGAGAGGCAGCCCTTGTCTTCACAGAACTGAAAGGTAGGATGTGAGAAGGACACCTTCAACTCGTTTCAATGCACGACAAAATGCTGGAAGCACTCTCCCAGAGCTGCAGACCCGGTGTTCGGGAAAAGGCAAGGGCAGAAGAAATCCTTACCTTGTCCAAGAAGATATGAAGGAACGTTTATTGTTGAAGTAAATTCATACCCTAGAGAGCAACGCCAAGGACACATGAGAAGCAGCAGGCTAAGAAGCTGGGCGGGGACACAGAAGGAGCCCTCCGAGCCCCGTGCTCACACACTCAGGCACCCACGCACCCCCCCCCCACAGGACTCTGCCAGGACAAACAAGCACGGAGTTGTGTGAGGCCCCGGTGGCTCAAGCGTCGTGAGAGGCTCACACTGAGCCTGGGACGCCGCACGCTTGGTGAGCTGACGGGATGACACGGTTCTGGAAAGCAATTTGACAATGAAAACGACAAACTCCCTGACCCTGCAAGGCGCCTACTGGAGAGCTTGTCCTTTGAAATACGTAAACATCCAGCAGCACGATTTGGGGTGGTCCACAACCAGAAGCAACCTGAACACCCACCAATAAGCTAGAGGCTGAACAAATGTGGGACAGCCACAGCCTGAAAAGTTTACAGCCTCAAAACAGACTAAGACATCTCTCTGAGAGGCGATCAGGACATAGTTTTTTTTTTTTTTTTTAAAGATTTTATTTATTTATTCGACAGAGATAGAGACAGCCAGCGAGAGAGGGAACACAAGCAGGGGAGAGGAAGAAGCAGGCTCATAGCGGAGGAGCCTGATGTGGGGCTCGATCCCATGACGCCAGGATCACGCCCTGAGCTGAAGGCAGACGCTTAACCGCTGTGCCACCCAGGCGCTCCAGGACATAGTTTTAAGTGAGAAAATCAAAGTGCACAGATGGATTCTACTTTTCAGAGAATAAAGATAACCCCACACGTAGTACATGTTTTCACACATACGCAAGAGCAGAGAGAAAGGTGAGGAAAACAGAACCAGGCTGTTTTCATGGGTTACCTTTGTGGGAGGGCAGATGGAGAGGCAGAGAAGGGGAAAGATTAATAACTTTCTTTAGCCGTTTTTATTATGAATGCTAATTATTTTATACACCTTTACTCTACTAGTTAAAATAAGCATGTATTGCTTTAAAATTTTAAAAATAAGGTAAGACCATGCAAATAAGTGGTAGCTAAATGACCATCATCACTGTCACCATCATCATTACCATCACTATCACCATCACCATCATCTTCACCCCTCACCATCATCATCACCATTGTCACCATCACCACCATCATCACCATCACTATCATCATCACCATCATCATCATCTTCACCCACCACCATCATCACCATTGTCACCATCACCACCATCATCATCACCATCATCACCATCACTATCATCATCACCATCATCAACATCTTCACCCACCACCATCATCACCATTGTCACCATCACCACCATCATCATCACCATCATTATCATCATCACCATCATCACCATCATCATCACCATCACTATCATCATCACCATCATCATCTTCACCCATCACCATCATCATCACCATTGTCACCATCACCATCATCATCACCACTGTCACCATCACCACCACCACCATCACCATCATCATCATCATCATCATCTTCACCCATCACCATCATCATCATCACCATCATTATCTTCACCCATCACCATCATCATCACCATTGTCACCATCACCACCACCATCATCACCATCATCATTAACTTCACCCATCACCATCACCATCATCACCACCATCATCACTATCATCATCACCACCATCTATGAGTTGCTAGCACAATCACCCTTCCTGAGGTCACTGTGAGGCAAGATAAGGAGGGAAATCCTAAATGGATACTCCAGGACAATGTTCTTCAAGCTGAGAGCTCTAACTCCTTAATGGGTCATAAAATCAATTTAGCAGCATTTTTATAATGGCACAGAATATACAGAGCTTTCTTTGACTTACTATGGGGTTACATCCTGAAAAATCCATCCTAAATTGAAACTAGCATAAGTCAAAGATTCACTTAATACAATTGATATACCAAACATCACAGCTTCGCCAAGCCTACGCTAAACATGCTCAGAACATTTACATTAGCCCGCAGCTGGGGGGGAATGAAGTGCCTGTGGGTATCAGAGGCTGACTAGTACCCCTGGAGTTGCTATTTCAATACAAAATGTATGTCAGTGGGGGAGGGGGGCTTGCAGAGAGGACCATGACAGCGTGTGCCACGCACACTCCACCCATTCCCCCAACAATCCATCCTGAGTTGTGACCGCGGAGGAGCCGCCGTGCTGGTGTTCCCACACCACAATAGGCCGGCAGACACCCTGTGCTGCACTTAGGGTAAAGGGCAGGCAAGTCCTATGAGCAGGTGCAAGCTGCCTGCAGGGGCACTGCTCCACGTGCTCAGGGAACTCCTCCTCTCTTCCTGCACTAATAATAATGTCGGGGGCACTGTGTCCAGACGCCCCCATGAATGATGACAGCAGCCGGCACTTCCAACGGCACTGAGTGCCAGAGCCCGTCTGGAGCACGTCAGCTATCTTGCAGCCCTTGCCCCTCACAACTCCATCATCTTACACACAAAGCAACTGAGGCAAACGGCGTGCCTCAGCTAGGAGGTAGCTGAGTGTCTGTGACCAGAGGGACATGCGAAAAGGAGCTGAAATGAGGAGTGCTGTTTGAATCCATGAGGATAAGGAACGGAGAATAGATTCGACCAGCGACTGGGGTGCTCTGGGATGACGCTCTCTACAACAGAGACACCGAATCAGACAGAAATAGCCCAGAATCAAAAGCAAAGACTCTCATTACTTTAGCTACAGATACCAGCCATTTTTTCCCTGCTAACTTAGAGCATCTAAAGCAACTTAAGACTAAATTTTTTTAAATGAACAACTTCCTAGATTAGTAACTTACTAAGTAGCCTCGATCAATAAACCTTAAAAACATTTTCTCACAGGAAGCACTTACTCTTAGGAATAAGTTGAAGCCTTACTTCCTGTGCTTAGTCCTAGTCAGGATTCTGGAACGTCAACCAACCGTGTGCTTCTTTCTGGCCCATGATGAGAAGCACGGCTTAGAACGGCAACAAAAAATGATCCATTACTTAAGAACAGTGTAGCAGCTTCTACGTACATTAGGAGTTTTGGTAAATGCTTCAAACGCATTACTGCAGAACACAAGAAATCACATGCTCTTTCGGGTCTTGAGTGATCTGTCAATAAAAGGATTAGTTCATTAATGATCTCCCAATTGAAGCCCAATTTGATCAAGCATTTTAACTGAATTGTTGAAAACTGCAGCAAAGAGCAGTCTGGGTCCTTCCATGAGGATGCAGATGTAAAGGGGTATTTCACATACACCTTGAGGCAATAAATACACACCACCACTATTTTCTGATAAATAGGCAATAAAGTTATCTAGATATTTTTAAAAGAATAGCATCTCACCGTAAGTCTGCCATAAGTAAATTACTTCATCTGAAACGCCACAGCTCAAAGATAAAGCAAAAGTCTTGATTTCAAACAGAAAAATGCCTCTTCTGACCTCACTAGCTGTGTTTATATGTGGGTAAGGGGCAGGTGAAAATGCACACTATTGGTGGGTTCCTGTATTTACATTAGATGTGCTGCTTTAGAAATTATAGAAAGATCCCGTATTGTACATAACCATGGAAATTACTAAAATCACTAAAAATTTCCAAGAAAAAAAAAACCAAGTTTATTTAGAGAATGAGATATTTTTTCTCATAATTCTCCCACCTAACTCATGAATCGCTAAAACAATGATTACATGATGATGTTTCTAGAAGATTCCAGTAAACTGTCCCTAAGTTACCAGTTCTGGCTTTCAT
Organism: Ursus arctos; assembly: GCF_023065955.2. Classification (NCBI taxonomy): domain Eukaryota; kingdom Metazoa; phylum Chordata; class Mammalia; order Carnivora; family Ursidae; genus Ursus; species Ursus arctos. The sequence goes on from NW_026622841.1 coordinate 3,769,179, forward strand.
CTGAATCACTAATTCACAGACAGATATATAAAAGTCTGCCCCTCACCCCACTGTGTTTTTAAAAGGTAAAGTAGAAACTCTCTAGTAAAAGCAACAAACGCATCTTATTTTAAGGCCAGGAAAAGCAGACTCGATTTGGGATCTGGAATCATCGCACGAACACGTGACCTAATATGGGTTATGTGGTTCAGACGCCTCTGTGACCCAGCTTGTCTGCTATGACCAGACCCCGAGACACGTCAGTCAGTGTGAGTTCTGGTCTTTAATGACTCAATATTACCAGTGCACAGCTACAGTGTGAGGAGACACAACTTTGCAATTGTTTGAGAAATGGAACCTCACTGACAGTAACGTCACAATGCCTGTCATTGATCAGCAACACGCCTTTTGAAAATGAATTCACCTTAAAGGAATCATACTTCCTTACTGATTGCAAAGTTATATTGACAATAGGTCTTCTTTGAGGAATTGTTATTACTTAAAACATAGAAATATCAGTTTCTATTGAAATACACTTAGTTGCCTATTTAAAGTCATTCGAGTGTCTTTATGCATTAAAGTGTTATCATTCATGCCTTGGCCAATATCCCTATGAAAATAGCTCCCAAATTAAATTCCTAATAAATTAAGTTAATAATTCACCTTCATTAAGTAATTTAATTTCTTCAGTGAGCAATAAATAGTTCTTGTGACATTCTTCTAGGACAGAAGTTCAAATGTTATTTTTCTTTATCAGCTCAGTCTCCTCCCGAGTACAAGAAGTAAAATACACAAAAGGTGGTCTACTTGTTAACTTCTGTGTTTGTAACCACAGTTATCCCTGCAACAATCCCACCGTGTTCACTAGCAATCAAACAATCCAGGTGGCTATTTTCAAAGTTCTTTCTTAGAAATGTTAAAAGCTAGACCTTACATAGGTACCAAAAAAAAAAAAAAAAAGAAGAAGAAGACGAAAAAAAAAGAAAGAAAAAACAAGTAGCATTTTCCTAAGATTATTTTTAGATAGTATATCATATGTTAGGCTTCATTTCTACCTTTTAAGAAGGAGAAGTTGGCTTGTACCGTAACCTCAGTGATGTCAGAAAAAAGATTGGTTAAAATAGAAAATAGAAAAGTTACATTTAAGTGTAAGTGTCAGTAGTACCCCTATATTTAGCATTATTTGTTTCTTATTAAGCTAAAGGTACCCTGGTGGTCAACTTCGCACATCTTGGTAACATCGTCTCCAGTTCCTTCTGGCAGAGCACCCAGCACCTCACCTCCGCCAAGTGGGCAAATGGAAAGACTGGAGGTGAATGGGCTGAATGGGCAGCTGCGGGTGTAGTCAGACCCACGCAAGCTGAAACAACGCAAGAGGCGCTCCCCTCTTCCCAAGGCGGGATCACAGAAAGCATCCCAGATGATGGGGGAGGGAGAAAGGAAATAGGCATGTCAGAAGAACAGAACCAAATAGTTTCCAGCCAATTCGCCTTAAATATATTTTATATATATATATATATATATATATATATATATACACATTAAAACAGATGCAGAAAGCAGACTTAACCATTGTGAAATTATACGCAAAAGTGTTTCCAAAAAATACAAAAAGAATTTATCCCATCAATGATTTAAAATACATTATTGACTGAAAACCACAAGTATTTAGGACCCATTTGGGGAAGCTGGGTGTTCTGGATAGTTGAAGGTTTACTCTTTTAAGCAGAATTTTATAAAAATGTTTAAACACTGGAAAATCTACATAAAATGGACACGCTTTTGTCGCATTACTTGAAGTCTACTGTACACTATTAACATTTGCCTGACAACTAGATACAAAAACTGTGAACAGTCAGTACCGACCACAAAGGGGCAGAGAACAATTCCATTTCCACTAAGTGGCCTGCAAAGCTGTGTTTTTCATGTGATTCATTCTTTTACAACAGGTTTTCCCCCCTTTCTTCTCCCTTACTATTCAGTCCTCTGCTATCATTTCCCACTGTTATCTGTGTGCTTTTCCTTACTTCCAATTTGCTACTGTTAATTTGTGGTAGCCTAGGAGAAGAGATATGTGTGACTTTTAGAACTGTGTGTAACAGAAAAATAAAATTCACACGGTGAGGGAGGACCTAGAGATACTTCTATTAATACTTGTATGAATTCGGCACATGGATTTTGATGCCTGATGTCCTTTTATCCCCTCTGACTCTTTACTCTGTCCCAGAAAAATAAAGATGGTAATTAATTGGTTTCAAGATAGCTGAGGTTTTACTGTTTCAAAATGATATACATATATGCTTATGAATGTCTCGAAGCCGTATTTATACACGATCACATCAAGTCCTCCTAGAGTCCCTCAAAGCAGGAAGCATTCCTTTTCCACAGGTAGGGGCGATAGGGAGGGGGCCCTAACGTATTCTGAAAGCCGAACAAAAACACAACTGTTCATTCCACATTATTCTACAGAATACAACACACCAAGATTTCATTTTTATTTTAAAACCAAATAGAATCATGAAAAAAGAAAAAGGATTTTACATTAGGTTAAAGATGACCATGGGAGATGACCCAAAAAGCATAAATATTCCAGTAGACGCTACCCAGGCCGAGGCCCAGGCCCAGGCACTAGAAGATTTTCAGGATATTCAGCAGGAATTAGGCATGAGCAACAAAAATGAAACACTACAAAGGCAAACCTGCCTGATTTTAGAAGTTTTTAAAGATTCATGCACTGTCACCAGATAACACTGAAAAGCGCGTGTGTTCTGAAGTGGCAGCGATGCGCCACAGCCCGTCCCTACAACCGAAGACTGTGGGTGAATCCGAGAGATCGCATTTGTATGAACACGTCTTAAAAACCAGGTCCTCTCCCTCCCTTCCTAAACCCCTATTCCAGGAGGTTGGTGTTTACATTCAAATAGAGGCCTTCTCCCTATTTCTCCATGTTTAAGCCCCTTTTCCTGCCGATTCACTCTGAAAAGACTTCACTTTTGAAGCAGCTGGCCTTCCCAGACGTGAAGGTGGTTTCCTTTTCAGGCTAAATAGTCCCCCTATCTGCCTGACCGTCCAGCAGCCGAGGGAAATCTCGGCTCCCCCGCTTCCCGTACAGACGCCGCTCGCTTGGGGTGTTCTCACCCTCGGTGATTTATTTGCAGAAGATGCTTGAAGGCATCATTCTCAACTGATAGTTGACTTAAAAAAAAAATCCAAAAATTCTCCAACATTCATCAATGCTGACGAGCTGTGGGGTTTTTTTGTTTTTGTTTTTTTCTGAAAGGAAAAAAGCCATAAGAGAAGGTAGCAATAAAAAAAGTACTAAGATGTAGGATGGAACCACTGTATGCAAAGGTAAACAACATCACTGCTGATACAAAGAGCTTGCTAGCACGTTATCAACACTCAGCAGTTGTCCGATCCACCCATAATAACCAGTTAGAACAGAAAAGTAACTCCATTCCTGAGACAACAACCCAAACTGAACAAATGAATAGCCTAGGAGACAGCACAGGACAAAAAAACAGCATCAAGGGCCTATGTGAAAAATCCACAAACCTTCATAGAAGCACAAAAAAAAAAAAAAAAAAGACTTGAATATATTTCAAAATATATCATTTTTATTTTTAGAATGAGAAACTACTATTATAAAGATGCTGTTTTCCTGAATTAATTTCTTAATTTAATCTCATTCCAATCACACTACCTAAAGTATTATTTTTTTAAGCTGACAAAAATGATTCCAAACTTCCTCTAATACAGAAGAATAGGAAAAATATTCTTTGAAAGAAGAAGAAGAAGGGGTACAGGGAGTAGATAGAAAGCTCTTAGATTATTTCAAAATATATTATATAGCCACAGTAATTAAAACAGGGTGGGGGGGTGTACAAGTCAGGAATAGAGAGACTGCTGGTTGGAATCACAGGGCAAGCTGAAGAGACCACCCCCAATGCATGCTAGAACTCCATGCACAATGAAGGAGCATCTGCAGGAGAATTCCGTGGAGAGAGGACACATCATTCAATACACAGAGCTGGGAAAACTGGTTATTTGAAAACAAATAATAAAGTCAGATGCCCACCTCACACCATATGCCAAAATTAATTTCAGATATACTAAATATTTAAATATAAAAAATAAATCCATAAAAGTACTAGAAGACAATAAAACCAAATATTCACATAATCTTGAAGGCTGGAAGGCACCTTTTAAACATTACTTCAAAGGCAGAAACTATGCAGGAAAGGACCAGTTAAACTACATAAAAACAACTCAGTCCATCAAAAATATGCCATAACCCAGGGAAACACATAGTGCTGGTGGGGCTGGAAATGCACACGCCTTCCCAGAAGGCCAGTTGGCAGTATATGTACCAAAATAATTTAAAACAGCCAAAACCTTTGACCTAGTAATTCTACTTCTGGGAATTTATCAAGGAAATGATGATACTATTGCCAAGATATACATACAGAGATATTAATTACACAGTTGTTTACATCTGTGAAACTGAGCAAGAACGAAATTTCCAACAATGGTTGATTTCTCAACTAAATTGTGCATGTCAATAAAGTGGGATGCTATGCAAGTACTTGAAATGACAAAGCAGGTCTCTACTACATGGCAAATGTTATGAGCTAAAAAATAAGTATCAAACAAAATGTGTAGGAAGAAACCACTTTGGTAAAAATACATGTAAAATATTTATATGTATATATTTGCATAGGAAAAGACCCAGAAGAAAATACACCAAAATATCAACTTTGGTTATTTCTAGAGGATAGGATTTCAAATAAGCTTCATCTATTTTAAAATTTATTTTTCTCTGTTCAAGTTATATACATACACATAGGCATATATGTATATATCACTTGCATAATCTCAAAAGATAACAGAAGAGGGCAAAAACTCCATAGACTAATTTTTGATATCAAACCAAAGTGTTTGCTACTACAGAAATACTAGAAAGATGACTGAACATCCTTTTTAGAACTTTTCCAAATCAATAAAAAAATGAACAAAGCAACAGAAAAATGAACAAACACGGGCAAAAATAATTCAAAAAGGATTTTGTCTAATAAATACATTTGTCTAATAAAATATATGGAAAAACGTTCACTCTCACCTGGAACCCGAGAAATACAAATGAAAACAATGTGGGGATACTATTTCAAAGCCACTAAATTGGCAGAGAATTAAAAATACCTGGGTTGGAAACGGCTCAGAGGCATGAACGTTTCCATGCACTATAAATGAAAAGATACCTTGACGTATTTTGAGGACAAGTTTGCGATAGGTACCAAAGGCTGACCAAGCAATGTCAAGTCAAAAAAAATTTTTTTTCACTAAAGAACTCATCATGAAAATGTACAGAGTAACATGTAAAAAGCTGTTCACCATTTAGTGAGTAAACTGATAAATACCACCATTACCCCATTGTTGTTTTAAAAAATATCTGTAGAGGCAAAAAAAAAAAAATCCTAGAGGAATTCAGGTACGATGTTTACAGCAGCTACATCTGGGTAGTCGTGAATGATGCTTTTGATTTGTTTATCTATATTTTACACATTTTGCATATCACATGAACACTTGCACAAAGAGGAAAAACATTTAGTAATAGAGGAGTGAATTCCCCATAATTTTCTCTCAAATTAAAAAGATAAAGTAATAGTCATGGAGTTTGCCAGTAAAAAGAAGAAAAAATAGATGGCTGGTAAAAGCTAGGGAATGCAAAGAGGGTTGAGCCGCCGGGCGGAGCCGCAGAGGCCCCTCCCCTGCAAACACTCCGCCGTCTAGGGCACCTGCAAGAGACAGAGCCGGAGTAGGAGTCCGCAGCCCTCACCTGCCACCGTCAGCTGCCCAGCCGGCCTGGGTTCCTTCAGCTCCTAACACACTGCAGGAATCCCACTGAAGACCACCTCCATTTCCCCCATCCCTAAATGCGTGATTCCAACATGGCCAGTAACTCTGAGTTACTCCATCTGGTGAGTTAGTCAAGAAACATCTCTGATGCAAAGACGCATCAGCTCATTTAGGAACTTAACACTCTGGCAATGACCTAAGCCTGGAGCCCTATGGTGACCAAGCCTTCTATGGAGACCAAAGAGCTCTACAGCCCTCCTGTTGAGGGACTGTTCTCTTGGCTTCCAGGAAGGAGTGATCTTAGCAGAGGAATTGGTAAGACTGAATGACCCATTTACTCGTTGGCTGGCTGGTTGCCCATTCACTCATTCACTCACCGAAAGCTGACTCAGGGTCTCCTGTGTGTTGGGCACCATGCAGAGCAGTGGAGGGGCAAAGGGAAGGCAGCTCCAATTTCAAGGAGTCCTCACTCTAGCAAGGAACACAGACCCAGTGCAACAGGGCCAGATGCGGGGAACAGAGGGGGGTGTGTACTGGCAGCTGCACTGGAAGGAAAGACCACTCAAACGGCAGGAACTCGGTGTAGGGAAGTCCTTCCAGGTACTCAGTCCGGGCAGGGGGACCCAGGGGAACAGTGTAAAAGCAAAGTCTGGGATTCATCGCTGATGGACAGAGGAGCAGGAAAGAGACCCAGGTAGAGCACAGGGCAGAGCCCAGGACAGAACAGAGCCTGCTTCTAACCCCACCCCCTCACTTCAGAGATGGAGAAACTGGGGCCTGGGCAGGATACCTTAATTTCCCAAGGACCCACAACTGGGTTGTCGCAAAAAAACTTGGGATTCTTAACCTTTTCTAGGACAGCGTTTCCCAGGATCACTGTGGGAAGAGCTACACGTAAGACTACCCCAGAGAGGAATATTGGGGCAGTTGGCCCAGCATGAAGTACTGGTGACAAAGCAAAGTTGGGGGTGCATTAGGGATGGGGGGAGAGTCCCCTGCAGAGACGTGTGCAAAAACAACACAACCAGAACCTGGAGACCCAGGTGACCTGGAGCATAGGGGAAGGCAGGTGCCGAAAAGTCTCTAAAGTTTCACCCTTGAGGAGGCTGTGAACAGAGAAGGAGGGCAGCACAGCCAGTGGGGAGCAGCGAGGTTCCGTGGGGTGCAGTGCCGTCTGCTCTAGCTCCGCCTACAAGCGGGGGACAGCCACGGGGCCTCCTAACCAGACCTGTCCTGCCCCTTCCCCATGCAACAAGCTGCAGGCATGGGGACGGCTCCCTCCACACTGGAAAGCACGTGTCCATCCTCCAAAACAGAAAGGGCTCATCCTTAATCCCACTGGGGTAGGACTCCACCTGCTTCCTAACACACCAGATGTCTGAATCCTTGCTTCCGCTGTTGCTTCTTAACTGTCTACAAAGAAATTCTCAGCTTCATCACACAAGACTCAGCAAGGAATGCAGACCCTATAGAGCATAATTAAATGAATACAGTTTGTGCAGTTGGACATACTAGACCAAGCCGACTGTATTATTAATAGGAAAAATAAAATTAGGCAAGTAAATATATACATATACATCATACTTCATTAAAACACGAGCTTCCTATATAAAATGGACTCCAAATGAGAAAAAAAAACACATTTCTTAGAATCTGTAGTTTTTCTATCTTCTTTTACTTCAGGCCTCCATTAATATAGGCCAATTAACTGTCCACTGTATTTACAGAAATAAATTGATATTTTTAGTCTCCACATTTCTGAGTTCACTATTACTCTGCCTCATCATGATAAATAATCTTTGAATGACACGTAATGACAAAGGAGTACCAAACAATCCCATATTAGTGTCCGAAATGCACACATGAATATGAGCATAAAAGAAATATGTGGACCCAAATCTAGTACTTTCTATACTAACCTAGGGATGAATACACTTTTATCACATTCCGAAACTTCATGCCATGATATTTCTGAAGGAAAAAGTCTTCATTAAGAGCCAGCAGAATTATCAAGTCGGACCCAAGTAAGAATTTGACACTTGAACGAGAACGCAGTCCTTAAAGGCGCTGATACGGCGATGAGCCACGATTCGGACGCCGTCCGCGGGCATGACGGACGGCCTGTCTGGTGGGTGGATGTATATTTTTCAGGGCTAGAAACATTTTTGTAAGCTTGCATATATTTTTCATGGCTATCCTCAATAAAAAATAGTTCTGGGTGGTTTCTGTTGTTCGAAATTTCTTCCCAAAAAATGCATTTGACTACTGCCCTTATCTTTATATCTTAGAAAACAGAGTTCTGTTTTTCTGGGTTTTAAATGCAGCCGGAAGTCTACGGTTTACTTTCACTTTGCCAGCACCGTGGCTCTGAATAAATAAAATCCTCAGCTATCACCCTTTTCCATTAAAATGAACAGGAAGCTTTAAAAAAAAAAAAAAAAGGTAAAGTCTAAACATTTCAAATGAGCACAGCAACAAGGACATTTAATGATAAAGTCGCCCCTATTTTTCACACTTCAAGAGAAGGACCAAGCTGTTGTTTCACTGCTCCGTGGATGTGTGGCTACTCTTCTCTTTCCCTAATTATACTAAATACACAGAATATTAGCAAAAGGACAAAACTGGCATCCCCTCTGTATCAGAAAACTGCTTTCCCAGAAGGGCCCTCACTGTGCACGCACCAGCCCTCACAGACCCAACGAGGGGAAGGGTGCTTTCCACACTGCAATTGGAGGGGTGACTCCTTTTAAAGTCAGGTAACTCAGGAGGCAAGGCCGTCGGTGCCCTGAACCTCACGTCTGTCTTAAGTCACAAAGGCCATTCGATCTTGTGGGTTGTGCCGTCTGTTCTTCGACCAACTTCCCACGAGGGCCTGGCGCGATGGCATCTTGAGAAGCAGGGGCACGGCGCCTTGGCCGGCCGGGGAGACCGCAGCCCCGGCAGCCGTGGGGAGGAGAGGTGGCTGCACCGCCCGACCGCCAACACAAGGTCATGGCCACGGCCTGGCCGACGTCCGGCACCCGTGCCGTGTGCTTCATCCGTCCGCAAACACTGGCACCTGCTGAAGCTGGGGAGCCGGCGGTGGGCTGACGGGGCCGTCAGAAGAGAAGCTGCCAGCCAGGGGGCCTTCTGCTGCCTCCCCGGCCCCGCGCAGCACACCCGCCAGGGCGCTGGCCGAAGACAGCACTGTGCTCGGCGCCTCCGTTTGCCAGAGCCAAGATTATGAAGCCATATATACCGCCAAATTACTGCGGGCTCAAACTCGGAATAAATCCTCCAGGCCCTCGCTCGCCTCAACATCTCCAAGTCGAGCCTCGGTACTCCATTACCGCGAATGTTCTTTGGCCCACAGCAAAAAATATTGACAAAATTCCACTTTGAAGACAGTTATTGTCTCTGTATACTTGATAGTAGCCTTCAGAACTTCACCTGCTAGCATTAAATTCTTGAGTTTGCAGGAAAGGAGAGAAAATTTGCCACATCTCAAGCTCTTCTCCTGTAGCAGCAGCAGATCAAATTATTCTTTCAATTACACTAGTTTTGTGCCTAAAAGAAAAAAAGGCCACGGGTTTTTAATTCCCCCCCACCACACACACACACACAAAGAATCAAAGGCATCACGTCTTCTACACTCTGTGACTCGGACATGATCTCAATGGCTTAGGATCCTTGGATAATACAGCTCATAAAATTAAATCTACTATCAGAGATTTCAGTCGCTCTAATTGTGTGCTCTGAGCTCCCCGGCAGCCGAGCGATGGACAGCTCTGCATTGGGGCACATTTCGATGGACCTGATGAAGGGCTCTACCTTTCTCTCTCTCTCTCTCTCTCTCTCTCTCTCTCTCACACACACACACACACACACACACACACCCATCCAGGTCTGTGTGCCAACACCACAGATATCTGCGATGCCCCATCAGGGTTTGAACAGAGATCGGGGACTCCCAACGTCACCCCCACGTTCCTGAGGTGAGGAGGGACAGCCCAAGAAGCCACAGCACTTCCTCTTCTTCCTCTGCCACGTGACACGCCCACGTTACTCACATTGTCGCAGGCAGCGAGACAGCCCCGCGCGGTGCACGCATCTCGGCGACTTCCCGCCGGAGAACTGGATCCTGTCTGTCGCAGGAAATGCCCAACTCCCAAATGCTCTGTGGTGGACCTTCTCTTCAAGACGTCTGGCGTAGGGGAAGTAAAATTCGAAACACGCATCTTGGCGGGATACTTATAAGGTAAGGGCGCCCCCCTTGCTGGTGGTGACGGACAGGACGTGCACACACATTCGCGGGGCGGGGCGCTCCAGGCCGTGGATTTTGTTTCAGAAAACTGTCTTAATAGAAGTCAGAGACAAAGGCTAGCTGAGATGTAATAACCAGGACGCTGAGTGTAAGAACTCATAACTTTTCTCCGTTATGGTAGACGCGGTGGGCAGCGTTACGGAACTTGGCATCATTTGCTCAGTGCCAAGATTATGAAGAATTTGAGACACAATGTGAGTGACGGTCCCTTCCAATGAGGACCTGTCCTCTGGTACATCCCCAGATAAGACAAGAATTTCCCAAGCTTGAAACACAAATTCTGCAGTTTCAGTAAACAGACTGTATAGGGCCAAAGGGGGAGACACCCTGAGATCAAATAAATCGGAATGAAATGAGAAACTAAAAATCCAGCCGTTTCTAGCAAGTCTGTACGCTGTGGTTATGGTAAGGAGAAAAGTTTCCCTTCTTAGTACAGCTTTCACATGCTTAAATACAGAAAGCACAGTGCAGTCCCATAAAAGCTAAGAAGGTATTTTAAATATCAATATAATAGTTTAAAATTAACATTCACATACCTCTAAAAATCCAGGGTTCCTGTTAATGCCTTCATCTCACAAAGAGAGACCCCCGCAAAGTGTTTTACTACTTCCATAGCTCTAGGTAGTACTGGCTATCTTCCTGAATCCAACCTCTCAAAATACCAACGTGAAATTCACCTCCTCCCAGCTCCTCTCTGTTTTAGCTAAGGGCAAAAAGTAAATCCAGTTTCTCTTCACAGATTGTAGCCTGGTTTTAATTTGTGCAACAGTCCTTTTGATAACAATGCCTAGTTAAAAACATCCATTAAAAGTCTGTAGCAGGCATTTAATGGAAGGAAAATCTAATAGGGTTCCACTGCAACTCCTTCATTAACTTTTAAAAGAATTCTCTCCTATGGTGTTAGCAGACGCGCACACACACAGGGCATGGGGAACAAAGAGAGACAGACAGACAGACAGAGACGGAGGTGGAGAGAGAGAGGCGAGGGGAGATGGGGACCAAGAGGAGCTCTCCCATATTCAGGGCCGGATTATTATCTTTGAAAAGAATGAGGTCAAATAATCTTTGTTTTTTCAGCTACATTTACCAACTCCTACTAAGCTCAGACCTCCTTTTGTAACTAGTATCCACTGTCTCCAAGTCACAAAAGTGAGATCCGGGGGAACACGAAGCCAGCATCGAACCAAGGCCATCGAGCGTGGGACACCCAGAGCGCATCCTTCACCAGGAAAAGGGACCGTAACAGGCCCGAGATTGGCCAAGCAAAACAGCCCCGAAGAGAAGACCCACAGCCGCGATGCTCCGACCGACCCGTGCTCTGCTGGAGAAAGCCAGCGTCCAGCTCGTCCTCCATCGGTCAACCGAGGAACCGCATCCAGCTCACAAGGGCGCCGCGTGGTTCCCACCGGTTCCTGCAGCACGTGGACGTTCGCGCCCGGCGAGAGGGCCGCCCGGCAGCTGGCCAGCCGGATCCGGCGTGCGCAGGGAAGCCAGTCCTCTGCGCCCGGCTCCGTGCTCCTCCCCGCATCTCAACAAGCTTCTGTCGCTCACCTTTTCCCCAATGTAGAGCCTCATATTTACTATAGTATTTCTTTATTTATTAGAAACTTGTTTTGTTTTACGATGATTTCTTTTGTGCGTGCTCTGGTTCCCAGGCTGCGTGGGTTTTGAATGGTCTGCCCCTGGCCCTCTTTTTCCCATCAGCCCTGCTCCTTTCAAGATCCCGCACTGTACCACACCTGAAGAGCCCTATTCATAATTTTAAGAAAAGACAAAACCATTCAAATTAAACTCAAAGGCAACTGTGTACATAAAAAAGGCATTGGAAAAAAAAAAAACTTTTTGGACTCCTGGGCTAATTTAGGATGGGTTACTGGTGATTGATGTTGTAAGTGAAACTATGGCGTGTGTCATTCTCCTGTATCTGAACATTCCTCAGCTATTCCTACTGACCCTGCTGACAAATGTGGCTGCAAACACTCACACTACCCACAACCACTAACGCTACGACTGATCACCTGATCCGGAGGCCATACAAGTCCAGCAGGAGGTAAAGGCCTTACAAGGCCTGTGCTGTCCCCGAGTGGCCCTCGGACCAACCCCATCCTCAGAACCCCAAGGAAAGAGGTCCACCAAGACCACACCCAGGACAACCGCCAGTCCTCACAGGTCCTGCCCCTGCGTCTGTCCTGCAGACAACGGCATCCCCGGTGTGGGCCCCCCAGAGTACATGCCCCCCCCCACTGGGCAGGAGTGGCTCCTACTTGCTGATGAGGCCCCTCATGGTAGAAGGGAGACACCACTGGGAAGGAAAAGGGTGAGACCCCAATATGAGGGACGGATCTACCTCAGGGCAGCGGGTAGGAGCTGCGGGAAGCCAAGCAGACGGCTGTGAAATCCAAGCAGCCGTGAGCTCCACCCCTTTCCCCACCTCCCATCTTTAGCGGCTGCTCACTGCTGAGCTGCCCGCACCCCCTTCCCCGCCACATCCAACAAGGGCCACCTGCTTTGTAGATGGTGGGCCCTCTGCAGGACAATTTCGCAGCTGGACGGTGCCTCCACAGCGTGTAGACACGGCAGCGGCCCTCCGGACTGAGGACGATACACTCTAACCCAAACCAAGTGGGAGGAATATTTTGCTATTCAGTCATCAAATGTCACGGAAACACACTCCACATGACTAACGCTCCACTCATTTACTGACCTCAATTTGTTTCAAGATGTGTCAATGAATCACAGGATTGCAACTTTCTTGACCATGAGCTATTTGGGGACCCTTCTTCAGTATCCCCCTCCCACATGGTCAAGCTTTGGCTCCTCACAGCTGATCAGTAAGCACCCACCCTTCCAGGGCAAGTCCAGGAGGACAGGTCCATTCCTTCCTCTCACTGTGGGATTAGCGATGGCCACACTCGAACCACCGAGTGGCCAAGATGACACTGTCAGTCATTCATGATCAACAATCAAGATATCGGTTATCAAGATCTAATAGTTACAAAGCACGCCGAGCACACATGGCTCACGGTAGGCTGTATGTCTACTATGTCTCTACCTCCAATCTTCAATAAAAGCTGCTGCCCAAACGATGAGGCATATTTTTCTCCTATGGTGGTTGAAGAGAGTCCCCCAAAATTCGTGTCCTCCTGGAAACTCACACTGTGACTTTATTCGGAAGCAGGGTCTTTGTAGATATAACTGGTTAAGTTGCAGTGAAGTCATCGATTAGGATGGGTCCTAAATCCAGTGATTGGTGGCTTATAACCAGAGAACACACAGGCACAGAGCAGACAGACACACAGAAGAGGAGGCCGTGTGACGATGGGGGCAGACTGGGGGGACACCATCATAAGTCAGGGTACCCTCAGGATTGCCAGGAGCTACAGAAAGCTGGAAGAGATGAGGAAGGATTCTCCCAGAGGCTTCCGAAGGAGCACAGTCTCGCTGACCCCTTGATTTCTGACTTCTAGCCTCCAGAACTGCGAGAAATGAATTTCCATCATTGTAACTACTGGCTTAACTATTAAATTCCCTCTAGGTTTTAATTTTTACTTATTGGTTAGGAGCTTCACTGAACAAGGAAGAAATCCAAGAAGTTGGGTAAGAGAGTCACAGGCAAATGGAAGAGATGTTAGTTGCCCGACTATACAATGAAATGTGTGGTCTTTAACTCCTAGGGGATTGTCCCACCTGCGAGCACACACCTCCCCAGTCCCTGACCCAGGGAGGAGGGAGAGAGGAGAATCATTCAGGGCAGACCTACCACCTGGTCTCCATTCAGCAAAGTAAGTGGCCAGCCGATGGGGCAGCAGAGCCCGGCCTTGGCCAGCGAATCCTGAACTGCAAGCTGGTGACAGGGCCAGAGTTTGCAAAGGGGAGGGAGGGGGCGGAGCATAGCTCTGCTAACGCCCAGAAGTGTCACTGGACTGTCGGGGCAGACCACCCACCCCCCCTAGAATCTGGAACCCACAGATCCAAATGTTGCAGGACACTCGAGCCGCGTCCTGGAGAGGTGGCCCATGTCCATGGGGAATGTGATGTGCTCACGACTGCTCCTGGCATCGAAAACAACAAGCACTCAGTAGTATCCGTGGATCAATGAGAGGGAAACCGTCAGCGGAAGAGCCAACAGGAGACGCGACCCCAGCCAGGGTGCGTCCTGCTTAGCCGGCCCAGGTGCCGGAGCACGCATCACTCGAGCACTGTCTTCGTACATCAAAACACTCGCTTAAAATCGGAAAACACGCAGTAAATGAGCCACTGTTCTGAATGCATTATTCTAAATAGCAGGTTTGACTGGCTGTTAAAAATTATTGAGTGACTCCAACGATCAAAATTGAGTAGGTTTGTGTTTTGTGATGGTTACAAAATTGTGGGATGGGATCCTTTTGTTGAAGTAACTTACAACAGGGGAGGAGAGAAAGCAGTGGCACACCGCGCGAGTGCCCCAAGCAGCAGGGGGCTGTCCCCAGAGAGGACGCTGTGGGTCACATCCTAGCGTGGGCGGGCCCAGCCGGCCCCCGCGGGGCTCCCATCAGGGCAGGTGGCTGCGGCGGAGGCCACGTCTTCATTCAAACAGGAATCTGTAGCTTGCAGCCAAGGCTCAGGGAGAGCACACCTGTGTGCACGGGGCCTGGCACAACGCTGCCCGGCAACGAAGAGCTCGTGCGGCACGAGGAGCAGATGCCCAGTCCAGGGTTCTGCACGCAAGGCAGCAAGACGCTCCAGTGACTGGACCATGTGGGTCCGCACAGGACCTGACCCATCTGTAAACCATGAAGTTTCTCAGGAACGCTGGGACCCTGGAACTTTCACACACATTCTCGAAATATCTCGTACAAATTCCAAACTTGACCAAAAAAAGTAGCAATGTCTCTCTCTCTCTTCAAAAGCCAAGTCATTGCCCTTAAAATTTGCAGAGTCACCACTTTCAGGGGGAAGTCATCGATGTGCCCAAAGCCGTGAACAAGAGAAGAGAGGGCAGCCTTTAAAGAAAACCCCTACTAAAGACGGCAGCACACGAGTTTACGTTTGCTTGGTCAAATGACAATGTACTTTTTTAGACATGATGCCCTCCAAGGATATGCCTACTTCCTAAGGTCAAAAGTGTACAGCTTGTCTTTAAAAGGTCAGTTCTACCAATGGGGTGGCTCAAGCACGGGCGTCAGGCCCTTTGACCCTATGTTGTCCGCATGTTGGCAATGAGGAGCCAAGCTGGGCAGGGAGCCACGGCTACAACCCGCCCCAGACGCTTGGCTCTCCAGGAACACTGGGTTTCCTCAAAACAGGGGAAACTGAGGCCAGGCTTTCCCCCTGTTGTGCAGAGAGCGTTTTCCTCATAGTTCTGCTTCTGGGCCTCTTCCTTCTAACTGAAGCGTATATATCCCAGGCAGGGAAGAAGACAGGTAGAATCTATTTAAAAAAAAATAAAAAGAAACTGACACTTTATTCTCAAAAAGATACATTCGAGAGAGTGAGAATTTTCTTACAGCTGGCAGTTTAAAATGAAAATTTAATTAAGCAAATTAGAATTTGTACAAAAAGCTATTTTCATAATTTTGTTATTTTTGTAATTATCCCATAATTCTGTGACGATGAAATCACATAATGTTTCGCATAACAATGGGTGCTTTTTCACAGAACAAGCCCAAGCTCCTGGTCAAGCTGTCCATATTCTTCCATAACGAAATCATTACACGGCCATGCTTTTCAGGGAATGCCAAAAAAAGTTTCTTTCAAGAGTTCAAAAGGAGCTGAGCTTTGAGGCTCCCTTGAAATTTTAATCAAAAAAAATAATAAATAAATAAAACGTTAGGACTGAAATATCAACTATTCATTTAATTCAGACCATTATCTCATTAGACAGGGTTCTAAACAGGGGAGTTAGTATGATGCCCCCGAAGCCTCAGGCCCCTTGCTCGTGCTGGCCCTTTCTTCGGCCCTAGGAATCCCTGTGGCCTCCGACCCTTTGCAGAAGTAGGACACTCCCATCGGGGCCGGGAGCCTGCTGTCGGAGCCCTCAGCGCGCTCCCCGCTCCCGCCACCCCTCCCACAGACGAGGCCACGGCCCTGTGGCCTGCTCTAGAGTGGCTAAGAGGAAGCTGAGCTGGCAGTAGGTCACATGCTTCATGGACCCCACCCATCAGAAATCAAAGACCCCCTCCCATGACCCATTCTAGAGGAATGACGGGATTATCTGTCCTCACAGAACATGGAGAAAAACAGCTAGGTCAGGAACTAATTAATAAAAACATGCGATTCTTCTGGATTTTGTCATGTTGTTCAGGTTTTTAAGACTTGCTGTTTATTGTGATTTCCTTTCTCGTACTAGCCACCTTCATACCTAACTTGGTGTTTATAATTTTGTACTTTTTTTCTTGAGAGGCCTCCCCTCCAGAAAGCCCTGGCTCCTCTCCCCGGCACCGGCCTCCCTCAGACAGTCAAGGGGAGTCATTCACTCAGCCTCACCGAGGCCCGTGGAGGTTCGGAGCCCGGTCCCTGCCTTCGAGAAGGACTTCTCCCTCAGGCTCACCCAAGACCACGCCACCCTGCGCGGCAAACAGACCAAATACCCCCCGCGTAGGCTCTCCCCCAGAACACTGTGATTTAAGGATCCACTTTGCCAATTCTTAGAAATCTGAGCGCTCCCGAGGTCCCCCGCATGCGCAGCCGTGGGGGCAACCCACTGGGTGTCTGTACTCGGGGGCGCGCAGGGGCTGTCCACGAGAACCCGGTCACAGGCGCGACGGAGCCACCACCACTTCCGCACACGCCATGTCCTCGCCACAAACCCTGCTGCCCCCCCCCCCAAGGCTGCCAAGTACAACCAACCAGCAGGGAGCTTGGAAGAGTAAACAACAAAGTAAAAAAATTGTTCATGAAGGCTTCAGATAAATTAATAAGTGAGACACAGGATGAGTCATTTAGAAATGAGGAGTATTTCTAAAAACATCCCTAACCTTTGGAGCTTGATGTAATGGCTGTCATCCAGTCTCTCCTACAAAATAACGTTACAGCCATTGGAGAAACAAAAAGTGTGTGCACGTTTACACACACACACGTGCGTGTACGCATGTGAGAGGTGAGATTTCTGTTCCGATCTCATGCGGGGAGCATGACAGCAGCAGGAAAATGCACAAGTGAGGTGCAGAGGCCACCGGACATGCGTCTTTCCGAGGACAGATGTCGGGGATCCTCTGGTCCACCTCCCTCGGTTTGCACCCGAGGACCGCGGCACCGCGGCTGCGAGTAGAAGGACCAGGGATGGCCCGGGCATCCAGAGCGCCGGTCCCCACACCCCGGCAACCACGAACGCTAATGCCAACACGTGGATGGCTTCGGAGGTCAAGGAGTCTGACCTACCCAGGCTTAACTTCAAAGCCCTCTACCTTATTCCACAGGACCTCATGACAAGCTGCACCCCCCCGAGCTTCACTCTGCATAACAGAGAGAAGAGTAAGATCGCTATAAAAATTAAAGTACATAACACACGTGCGCAGGATGAGAGTAAATTCGGTCTCTCTACACAGGTTTACTGAGCACCTATTACTTCCCAGGCACTGTTCCAGGTACTGTGTGTGCGGCATGGACAAAACCTGTCCCCATGAAGCTTAAATTATAGAGACAACGTTCACTACTATTATTACTTTTATTATCATCAGATTTTGCCATTTGCAAACGCACACTGAGAAGAATGCCAGACTTAATGTATAACCAAATAATTAAATTTGTCCCTTAAGTATGCTTTTTATGATCTAATGTTTCCAGGCGCAAATACAACTTTGGGCCCACTGTTATAAAGGCCATGCGACCTGACAGCAAGCTTTCCACCTTCCTGTCCAGCTGTATTCCCTTCCCCGGTAAGAAGCAGGAGGAGGACACAACTATGGAGCGGCGTGTTTTAGAGAGATGAGAATTTGCTAGAATTGGGTCTGTCCAAACAACCCGGCCCACCTACCTACCTTAGTGACTCCAGGAAAGGCCACAGGGAAGAACGGGAGTGCCACACACCCGTCAGATGGGAAAGGACTGAAACACACCAACACCCCTGGAACACCAGCAGGGCCCTGGGTGGTGACCAGTAGAGTGACAGGCAGGGCCATTGGGTGGTGACCAGCAGGACCACTGGGTGGGGACCACAGTGCCACTGGGTGGTGACCAACAGAGTGACCAGCAGGGCCACTGGGTGGTCACCAGTAGAGTAACAGGCAGGGCCACTGGGTGGTGACCATTAGGACCACTGGGTGGTGACCACAGAGCCACTGGGTGGTGACCAATAGAGTGACCGGCAGGGCCACTGGGTGGTGACCATCAGGACCACTGAATGGTGACCACAGGGCCACCAGGTGGTGACCAGTAGAGTGACCATCAGGGCCACTGGGTGATGACCAGCAGGACCACTGGGTGGTGACCGTCAGGACCACTGGGTGGAGACCACAGGGACACTGGGTGGTGACCATCAGGACCACTGGGTGGTGACCATCAGGACCACTGGATGGTGACCATCAGGACCACTGGGTGGTGACCAGAAGGGCCACTGGATGGCGACCATCAGGACCATTGGGTGGTGACCATCAGGACCACCAGATGGTGACCATCAGGGTCACTGGGTGGTGACTGTCAGGACCACTGGGTGGAGACCACAAGGACACTGGGTGGCGACCATCAGGACCACCGGGTGGTGACCAGCAGGGCCACCAGGTGGTGATCACAGGGCCACTGGGTGGTGACTACAGGGGCCACTGGGTGGTAACCAGCACTTGTAGGACTGAACACATGCACACTTTGGAGTACACAGAATTTCTACAGAAAGATGTAGATGCAAGGGTCAAAAACTGGCATCTGCAGAGAATATGACCGGCGTCCACACCACAGCAGGGAGAGATCTTCCCACCTGGTAAAGGAACAGCGGATGTGAAGGGGACAAGCCCTCAGGGCAGACCCTGAAGGCCGCAGAGGAGCTGTCCTACTGCCCATGGCAAAGGCACGCACAGACCATGGTTGAATTATGTGGAGGCAGAGAAGAAAAGACAGTTGAGATAAATCGGAAAATGGATTTTTTGTTTCCCATATTCAATCCTGATAACATTTATTTCATTACTCAATGAAATTTTTACATGCATGGGATGCATAATAAAATATTTTATATAAAGTTAATATTGATAACCACTTTAGTTTTCAAAATAGTCTCACTATACCATGAGATACATTACCTCAAGGACCTTCTTAGTTATTTTTCTTTCCCCTACACCTGTCTGGAAACAAGCAGGTGCTCAAAATAAGTATTTATTGGATAAATAAACCAATGAATGAACAATTGGAGAAATGAGCAAATGAACTCTAGGAGATAGGGAATCCGTGCCAGTTAAGATAGTCCTGATTTTCAGCTGAGAAATCTAACATTGAAAGAAAAGATGTGGCCTCTCTGGGGGTACAGAGCCAGTTGGTTTGGGGGTTGAGACTAAAGCCACTCCAGTGTTCTTTACCCAATTACATCGATGCCCAACCAGGGTCCCCCCAGAAAGTTCCAGAAAGGTAATAATGAGAGTCAGTGACCCAAGTCCACATGTCAAGAAGCCAAGAGAAGTATATGTTCAACGTCAATATTTCTTTATTTACTCCCCCACCTTATTCCAAGAAGGATTTAAGGCAGCTTGATGTATGCTCAGGAAGGCCCCACTGAGGCTCACTTTCACTCATATGAGCGACTGCGTGTCAAACGCGTCCGCACACCGGTGTGGATCACTAACTACCCACAGGGCCCAGAAGCAGGGGGCTGGGGCGCACAACTTTATTACGACAAAGGGAAAGAAACTAATAGTTAGTACCCAGTAAAAGCAATTTTTCAAGAGACAAAAATCTTTCGATGTGCTGGACCTACTTAGGAAACGAAATGAAAGGTAGTGCAGACACCACAGTATCTAAAATTTATTTTAAAAACCACCTAAAATATTTGTCCCTCCAGCGTTTTATGAACAGCAAATGTGAGGAGAAAAAAAAAACCTTTTTCCCGATACCCTTGAACTAAGTTTATAGAAACGTGTGTGTATGAGTACGTCATACTTTCAGAAAAGTTAATGGAAATATCAAGAACCACACAGCATTTTCTTAATTTGAGTTGGTAACCAACCGACTAGCATAAAAGCACCATCGTGAAGCCATCTCATATACAAAAAACACAAAATTTAATGGGAAAAAACCTTTCAAATAACCACCCAAAAGCCCTGGCAAAGCAGTTATTACCCCCAACGCATCGCCGCTACTCCATCGTCCAGAACTATATTTATTATGAATTATTAGATTTCAGAGCAATTGTCCTCTGAAGAGCTCAAGATACTGCAAAATAACTTTTTTTAAACTGTGCGCAAACTTGATGAGGAACAGCCGAAGTGTCCCTGGGCACGGGTGGAGGGGTGGGGAGAAACATAAATGGACACAGAGTCCAGGAGGAGAAGCAGCAGCGGCTGGGAAGAGGGGCCAGGGCAGCCAGAGGGAAGGAGGAGGGGTGCAGGGAATGAGCAACTGGAATTGCAAGTACCCAGTCAAGGCTCCCCGGTCTGGCTATGGCTGTCTTCGGCCAGCCCCGAGGCCGGCCCCCATTTTTCCACGGGCGCTACAGGTGCCCAGCCCACGGAAGATCACCCAGACTTACGCAGGATGTTTCAGCTTCTGTCTATGTAGACAGGGGCCCTTCTAAAATTAGCAGCTTCTCAATGATACTCCCTGGAATAGGAAAGAGAACAAAGCCCCAGGTGTAGCCCTGCATTTCAAAGAGCTCTGAAAACCACAACCACAACAAAAATGGATCTACATATGTGCACAAATAACCCTACACTCAGTGCTTCCAAAAAAAGGGTTTTGTTTTTTTTTAAGTATTTTAAAGATCAAATAATCAATCCTCCCAACAGACTGCATAAAGGAAGTCTTACCAGCCGGTGAACTGCATCCTACGTGGGGAGCAAGGCAGGCACGCAGGTGTTCCACGGAACAGCCCTGCAAACGTAGGCTCTCCAGCAATTCGAAGCATGCAACAGTCTTTCTAAGTGAAAAATGGAAGCGGGCCCAGTACGACCCCTCAGAAAGGAAGTTTGTTTAAGGGGTTCCTTAAGCCCCAAGAGTCTGTGAGCCACTGCAGTGCTCTGCTGTCAGTGCACCAGGCAGACTCCACCTTTCCCCCCAACCCTGAAGAAACAGGAGCGGTGCCAGCACGTGTGTGATTCTCACGTGCTCACACGGGCTATCCAGAACCCACAGGCCTAGCGCAGCAGGCACCCTGGTGTGTCTCTTCCAGAGCTGGAATCATTGGCCAAGTACTCCTTCTCGCACTCTATTTATATACGCACCATGGAGATGGACGTTAACACTGGAGCGTCGTTAAGGGAAGTTTTCCACTTTTTTCTTCCTAAGTGAACTGTGAGCTAGTACTCAGCCCAGATTCCCCCCCAAAGTGAGAAAAGGCCGTACTTGACAAGATGCACGAGAACATACTGGGAGAAAAATACGCTTCTATAGTTCCAAGTTTTAAATAGATAACCAGGTAGGGCTGGGGAGGCTGCAGGTGTAACGAGGATCACTTTTCTGTGTGGGTGCGGGAGGAAAAACTTCAAAGAGAACTCCAACCACACAGTCAGCTATGAGGCCGGCTCAGAATTTCACAACTGCTAAGGCTCGTGACCTGCCGCGGAGCCCCAGGCCAAGCGCGGTGCCACACCGGAGACCGGCAGCCCGGGGAAATGGGTTAGTGCACTAACACAGACCCGAGACTCCTTCCGAGATCCGAATGGGTCTGAGAACTCAACAAAGATTTCTGACTTGGTGACAGCGAATCTAACCTGATCTGAGTCCACCAGAACCTGACCTGAACGGACGGTAGCGTGTCTATGGCTTACTCACCCAATGCCGTGTGAATAATCATACACTTTGCTATAGAAAAATTCATGTTTCTTCAAGCTGAGGATGCTGCAAAATATACAGTACATACACCGAATTTCCTTTCAAAAATCCGAGAAATTCTGAATTCCAGAACATATCCGGCCTCAAGGACTTCAAGGAAGGGGTGGGGGGCTCCCTTGTCCCTCCCCGTCCGCTGTCTGGTGTGAATGGAAGGCTCCCCTCACAGTTTCCCTGGAGTCCAGTAGAGACCCGGTACATGAAAAACCTAAGTTGGAATACTTTTCCAATGTGCGGAATTATCTATTGGAAGGAATGTTTCAGACCCTCAGAAACACCTGCCAAATGAATAGATGAAAACAAAATAACTGATGACAAATTGAGTAAGGCAAACCTAATTCTCAAATTAAATTTATTTTAGACTTTCCAAAATACACGCTAAACATCTTACAGCCACATGGGCTAAATATCCGCCAGCAAAGTCAAGTAAGTAGAAATCGCCCAGGTAAATCTGAATAAAGAAGACACTATTCTATGACACACGGATCCCCCAAATTTGGCCTTATTGATAAAAATTACCTCTGTAGTTACATTACAAAGTCAACTGAGAAACAAAGGAAAAAATCCCACGTGGAAGGTTCAACAAATAATGGAAATCTAGCTTCCATTACTAAAAATAGGTTTGACTATGCATTTATTTTCCTTACTAGGGCTAAGTTTTAAAAGTCTTGTGAGTATCTAAAATTACAGGGTACACGGTTCACACAGGAGCTAGCAAGCTACTGATACCGAGAAAGGTGCTCTCAGTGTCAGCTGAAGCGTTCTTCAGAAAGATTCAAGAGGTTCCAGGGTGACCAACAGAAAAGCGAGGATCTGGGAGAAGTCCTGTGTTGGAGAAGCGCCAGGCAAATGGCCGCAGACGACACACGGGCCAGGCAGGAGCAGACAGTTGGGAGACGGGCAAAGGTATCCAGTGATGGACAGAGGCCTGGCGTCCACTCCAGGCTGAGCAGCCAGTGGGCACCGTGGAGTGACACTCCCAGGCAGCCCTCCACCCAGAGCCCGACAAGGCCCCACCAACAGGACAGAGACTGCAGTTCACCTCATGGCACCCAGGCCAGCCTGAAAATGCTATCGGATAGGCCTCCAACCAGGCCACACACTGAGAATTGCTGGGGTTCGGTTTTCCCCACCAGCGAACTCTGCATGTGTGCGTGCGTGTGTGTGTGCGTGTGCGTGTAACTGGCTGATTGAAATCTTACAAATCATGGGGTCCACCTCCCATCCCCCGGTGGTGCTCACTTGAGTAAGTGTTGCACGAACGCAGAAGGGGTGAAACACAGTGTTTAAGGGTATTTTCGAGTTTCCAGTCAAGGAATTTTCCATCCACTCCTTTGTTCTTTTTTTTTTCTTGTAGGAGCCAGGAAGGGCTCCTGCTACACCAGCAAATGACAGGGCAGTCAGGGGAATCAGGGAAGAAAGACGACGTCTCTTTAATTTTGCACACATGATGTTTTCAACCACTAAGGTCATACCTGCGTGTGGTGACTGACAACTTTTCAGCTTGATTCAAAGCAAACAGCTGCTGGTTTGATTGCCTAGCAACTAAAAACTGACGGATGACCCTTAAGATGGATAACTACCATAAATCACCTCATTCAAACGCTCCAAGAAAAAAATTAAAAAACAATGGTTTTCATGACATTTGCTGCACTCCATAATGTGCCGTGATAAATTTGGCCTCCTTACGGATGCACGCTTGTGGCTGCCGAAGTTCTGCCACTTTTGTTGCCGCCTGCTGTCTTCCTGGGCACCGGGGCCCTGGGGAAGGTGTGCCGTGTGAACGCGCCGCCCGCGGCCCCGGGCTCCCCGGCTCCCCGGCTCCCGGCGTGGCCAGTCCCGCAGCGGCACCGCTCCGCCCGGCCCCCCTCGCCCGGACCCCGTGTCCTGCCTCACCAACGTGGCAGAGGACCCCATGCATTCATAATGGCTACAATGTATTTAGTGTAACAACTTGACCTCAGCCCACATTATGGACGCCGTGATTCATACGAATGTGACGGACTACTTCCTGTTTGCAGACGTTTCATATGTTCCTAAAAGGCCAAGAATGTGCTTTTAACTTGCAAATAAACACAGACCTGTCCACCATGATAAGACTGATAGGAGATCTTGGCACGCGTCCTTTGAAACCTCCAACGTCAGCAGAGTCCTGAGCGAGTCTACCCGGAGATGTGTGGCGAGGAAAGAGACCCCCGATTTTTCCAGGTCTCATTTCACCACCCCCTCACCTAATGTTCACAAGCGGGGACCAGCAATCCTTTGCACCCTTCCTTTGTCCCTTGCTTTGTGTTACAGTGGACTTTGATTATCTTCTTTAAACGTTGTGTCAATGTTATAAGGACAGCTGCTTCCAAGAGAACCATCCCATGACCAGACGTGGGTTAGTGGTTCTCAATGCACGAGGGCCCCTGTTTCCTTTCAGACCCCACTCAGCTGTCCTGGTGGGAGCCAGCTTCTGTACTGGGCATGCTCAGCCACCGGACAAGCACGACAGGGCGCGGTGCTAGGCTCCGGCAGCAGGAGGATCGCGCAGCCCTGCCCGCACGGAGCCTAGTGTCCCCTGGGACACGGACACAGCAAGGAGCAGCTTCACGCACAGAGATGTGTGGTCTGATGGACCCCATCACGTGGCATGTGTCCTGTCTGCCGTTACATTCACCCTGGCAGACGATGCATCCTCCAGATGCTGAAAAGTTTCCAATGCTAGAAAGAAATAATTACTTTTTGTTCACTAGGCCACACAGTCGCGAGGAACTGTCTATATTTAAAAGCCCAAAGGGGGCAGGAGGGCATGCATTCGAAGTCACAAGCGGCATCATAGCTGCTGTGGCACGTGGCGCTCTGGGGCCAGTGGTGGCAGCCCCGTGCAGGTCAGCGTGACCCAGCTTCGCTAGGAACGCCCGGAGTTGAGGCCCCGTGTCGGGCCGGCGCTGGGATGGCAGGGTGTAGCTACCTAGCACCTGCCCGGCCCAGCTCCAACCGCAGCCCACCCTCCACTCATTGTTAGGAGCTCCCCTCTCCATTCTATGAGCCTAAAACCCTAAAACGGAAGGATGAAACATTAGCCACGAATAACATGAGTGAAGGGCAAAGGAGCCGTGACCCAGGTAGTGGTACTGCAGACCCAGGCAGCAGCACACAGGGCGATGCTGAATCAATCAGAGGAAGGGAGTCTCCCCTGGCTCCTGGGCTTATGCAATTATGTGTGAACTTCTGGGATCCCCGCCCTGAGAAGGAAAAACAAATTCACTAGCCTGTCCAGCTCTACAGTTCTCTAAGAATAGAGGATATGAGAACCAATCGTTGGAAGATTCACCGTTTGAGGCACTGATCCTATGCAGGAAGCTGCTTAGAACTCCCAGCTGAGCAAACGTCAATAACCATGCCATACTGCAGCGAGACGAGAAAGACTGGTATTAATTAGGTCGACAGGACTACCTCTCTTGCATATGCTTCTACCTTTAGGCATTTGGCGATAACCACCCGTTCTGGCCAAAGCCTCATGCTGCCGACAAGGAAGAGTTCCTTCTTCTTTGGCTCTTACATGTAAAAGGCTGCTTTCTGTAGCCCTTAGGAGGTGAGCTGGCTTCAAATACATAGTCTTTCCTGGGTCCCCAAAAGGGGTAAGCTGTGGGGTACATCTGGATGTCTAATATTATCAGGGTGCTAATGGACAAGAAAGATCTGGAAAGTGGTCTTTGACGCAAGTTTGCATGGCCACGGGCTGTGCCACCGCACTCAAGAGCAGTTCTGCCTGCACCCTGACTGTCCTCAGCGCGGGGGCCGGGGGCCCTCCGAACAGGACAGTCGGGGATGCTGTCCCTTTAAAACCGGAATGCTTGTTTCCCTTCTGTAAGAAAAGTAAATCACACTATAGTGAGTTGAGCTTTGAAAAAAGCATCCATCCATTAAAGTTCATGGATTCGCGTTTCCAGATTGTCCCTCCCCTGGCTGGGTCTCAAGTTACAGCCTTGTACAACCCAAGTCTAAATAATATTCACCATGATAAATGGCACCATAACTCCGATATCCACAATCAATCTTTGCTTTAAAGATACATCCATCTTCAATAATGTTGATGGGGATTCTGTAAAATGGGAAACGTGACTGTTTTCCCGACCTCGTGACAGTGGGGGAAGGAAGCTCTGAGTGATGGCTGTCAGCTCACATCTGGCTGCAAAAATAAATTAGCCTTATGTAGACAAATGAAGGGCCAGCTCTGCCTAGGAAACAGCCACTCCTGAGCAATGGCTAATTTATAGGACTTCTTTCTGGAAAGTTCCTGGCTGAGGCAACAGTCTGCTTAGCTATCTCTTTAAATGATATCTGAAGCTGTAAATAACTTCAGTACTAGGGACTATACAAAGTACAAAGGGGTAGGGATGGGAGAAACAATAACTTTTCTCACGTTCTCACACATGATTAAAATGCAAAAGTCTTCCCTTCAGGGGGGGGGGGGAGAAACATTTTAACCAAATGCTTTTTTATATTTTAACACTGTGCTCCCCTCTGGGAGCTCCCTTTTTTTTTTTTCCTTTTCACTTTCTGGTTCTTTTCTGGTTGTTTTGGGACTCATCTAAGAAGTAAACAATCTGGGGGTGAGGGCGGCCTTTTCTTTGCCTCCTGAAAAAAAAAAAACCCTTTGGAGCAAGTACAAGACCCAAACCTCATCACTGTCTTTCTGAGGGCAGGAAGGGGGTTACGGCTTCTAAGGAACAGAGAAGAAACATCTATGGGGTTTTCGTAGGTGGTTTCAAAAGTAGCCTAGAGTAAAACACTTATTAGGGAGGCCTTAAAATAAACAGAAGACCGAACTTTTGCTGGGGAGGACAGAAGGGAAACTCTATCCCTGTTCTTTCTGTCTCTGACCTTGTCTCACGGAGGGAGACTTGGAGCTTGAATTCTTAGAGCCTGCTGTGGGAAGTGGGGAGAGCAAGGCAGACGCACTCTGTGGGGTGCAGGACTCGCGACTTGGTGGGGTGGGGGGGGGGGTCCCTGACGGGAACAGACGCTCGCTGGGGTCTCAGAGCCGCCCTGGCAGGAAGGGGCAGCAGTTGCTGCTTGCCGAGGTGGGGAGGGTTAACTCCGTGAAGGTTGAAGGACTTACAGTAATGCTGTGAAGACAGAAACATCACAGGCTTTCCTGGCAAGGGGCTTACAGAGGGTAGGAGGGGACTGCAAAATGAACTCTCTCAGGCTTTGTCGGCAGCGTTTCCCAAGGCCCAGCCTGGCCCCTTTGATAAATGACACATGTCATTCTGTCACAGCCTGACAGTGCAGCTGGGAGGGCTGGTGATGTATGGCTCCAGTGAAAAGGAAATCAACTTTTTGGCACCGAGTGAGCCTATGCCCTGTATAAGGATTTTGTTTCTCAAAAAGTGAAAGATAGACTTAGGATTAAAAAAAAAAAAAAAGTTGAAAAACAGATTGAACGACAGCTTACACTTAACATAAATTAACTCAGTAATGGCGAAATGTGCTAGCCTGTGATAAATAAAAGCTACATTAGTCAATTATTAATCACACTCTAACTTGTAGCCAGAACCCATGACTTAAATCTGGGGCCTGAGCTGCCTTACAAACAGATAAGACAGTGTCTGATAGATGTCTTCCAGAGGGCAATCAGGAAGGAATCAAAGACTCAGTGGGCTCACCAATGGGAAGGGGTGGAAGGTTCTAGAGAAACAGAGGGGAGTGAGCAGGAAAGAGGGAAAGACTCATTCCTTGGAGACAGAGTATCTGCTGACTGCACAAGGAAAATTAAATGTAACAGCTACGTCCAAATACTTTCCTTCCTATCAGGGCTTAACTCCCTCTGAATATCCAAGGCATTCCTATACTACAAACAAATGTTTATGCTTGTATATGTTACTTTGCCTTGAAAATATGTTGCTGGTTTTCAGCCTCCCCCCATCTGCGCTCCCCCCATACTACTGAGTTACAGCTTTCAGATCTAACCCCTGGGGGTTTTCCCTGACCTAGCATTTATTCCCAAACTAATTGTTTACCACAGATTATCACTTAAGCCTCACATTTTACCAAACGAATTGACATTTGACATTCACACAGAGTGAAGTGCAAACCTTCCCCTCAATCAAGTGGCTCTCATGTGGCTGAGTTCTAAACACAAACACCAAACACAAAACCAAAAACAACAACAACAACACAACAAAACCCAAAACCACAACGAAAAAACCAACCTCTTCCGGCTTGGAGGTACCCCTCTTCTTCATAACACCATGAAGTGAAAGCGTCCACCAGGATAGAGGGTTCCGTCAACCCCTCTGCCTGTGCACAGGAGGGTACCCCTCGAGGCATCCCTCCCCTAGAAAACCCTGCCCTACCAGCAGCAAGATCTGCAGTCTGTCAGCGGCTCACCATCAGCCCTGCATTTCCAGGACCCTGGGATCCTAATTCCTCGTGTCCAGAAGATGTGTTGAGACTGTGAGGCCATTTCTGATGTTTAAAGGGCACACTGAGGTCGCAGGGCACGCAGCATGCAGAGAATAGACCCACCCAGTCAGGAAAGTCACGTTGCCACACTGACAGGTAAACGCAAGAAGTCGCGAGAAGTCACGTCTCCAGCATCCCCGGGAGCTCCAGGGTTTACTCACTTGGAGCCACGCCTTGCTTGCAGACGGTGGATGGTCAAGAAATGTTTGCTCAATTCAATTCAAAATACCCCATATTTCCGTAACAAAGGCAAGGAAGCATTTCTCTTTAAAAAGCTACAGCCACATTTCCAGGCTCCTCTTGTGTGATTTAAGAGGAAGTGAACCCAGGAAGCGTTTCCGAAGCCCAGCGCACCGCCATCCCGCACATCTGCACCCAATGCTTCCACCTGGTGCAGTTTCTGGGTCTTACGCGCAGTGACATATTTCCATATGCCTTGACATGAAAATGGCAGAAGGGCCCAGAAGTTGTTGATTTCAGCTTACTTCCAATTTTATATGTAAAAATGCACTCAAGTTTTACCAAACACAAATTCGCTGAGCACAACCGTTTTTGTTTTTGTTTTTGTTTTTAACAAAAGAGGACAGCTGTTGCTTCATGACAACTACTTCCTCCAACTCATGGGTCGAGGAGATGGGTTCAAGGCATATGGCGGGGTGGCGGAGCAGTAATGCTTTCGGGATCCTCCAATAATCTAAACCCTTCCTTTGCAGACAAGGAAACTAAGGTTTCAGGAAGGAAGGGAAAAAACCTGGAAAAGAACAAAGCCCCAGACCTCTGCCCCACCCCCAGCATTCCCCCCTAGAGGACACTGTACTCAACAATCTATTCAAAGTCAACCTTCTGAATTTAAACCTGTACAATTAACAGGCAGCCTCTAAATCGAGTCAAATGTTTAAAATAGCCCCTAAAGCCAATGGTTTCTTCCATGGCTATAAATAAGAGCTTGGGGGGGTGGGGGGGAATCATACATTAAAACACAGGCTGATGTTTAAACTTCTCCCTTCCTCCAGCTGAAATATAATTTTTCTTTAGTCCATAAAAAATTCAGATAGTGTGCAGAATGTTTATATATTACCAAGGTCCCTCTTTAAAAGGTTTATACTTTTACTTTATGACCTGTCCTTGATTTGACACTTCCGCTCATCAGAAAGGGATTTATAAAATAATCCTGAAGGTGAGGAACACACATGTGTCAGGGACTCGCTGGGTTTCACGACACGAAATTTAAGAAGAGACAGAAATCCTGTTAAGCTCTCTTTAGTCACCAATAGACATCAAAGGTAATAATTAAAGAAGACAGACGTCATAAAACATAAATTTATGTCTCTTTTAATAATGCACAAGCTCTGTAGTGTGTAAAACATCTATTAGGTTGAAAGAACATGAAAACGTTCCAATAAGAAAAATCTATGTTTTGTTTTGGGGTATTTCCCTTCCTTGAAAAAAAAAAAAAGTGAGGCTCTTTTTTTTTTTTTTACAAGTTTAAACCGAAGTCTTTCAAAACCTTTGCCATCTGTGGGTACATGAACTATGAATGACCCCGAATGATTTGCACTCTGCTCAGAATCCCTTAGAAAGCACGGGAAAAAGTATCATTAAGAATGACTGATGACTGTCAGTCAGGGTTGACCCCATCCCAGCTTTGGTCTCTGCCTCCATAATCAGCCGTCTTTATTAGTGGCAACAGTCCATAAAAGGGGTGTGTTTAGTCACAGGATAGCGGCCTCCGCATGTCCATTGCTTCTCTCTGAAAGATTGATTAGTGCTCATTTTTACTGCCTTCCCAGCACATACAGGGCCGTGCTCCACAATCAGGCCAGCACGCCGCACGCCGGAGCCAGGGGCTGGGAAGAGGGTGCCTGCAAACGGGGCTGGTCGGGGCGGCGGTCAGTGGGGAGATGTTGTTTTGTTTTTTGGGGGGCGGGGGATCCGCCTTTCAAAACAAAAAAAAACAAAAGCAACCCAACCACAACCCCATATGTGTGTTGGACTCCAGGGCCTGGAGAAGAAAGGCCAGGGAAGCACCCATGTCTGTAGACATGAGACTGAGGACCCACGTAAGTATTAACTTGTCTTGAAAACAGAAGGGCTCCCAGGCTGCAACCCTCTCTCTCTCTGAAATCAGCAGTTCCCAGCAAATCAACGAGGAGACTGCTTGCAGAATTAGGCCTCATAACCAGCCTCCGACATCAAAACACAAAGATGTAATTATTACCCATTAAAACTGAACATGTGTGAAACTGAAAAAAAAAAATCTTCCCTATACGAGCACATAAAACCCATCTACTGCTTTTGTATTAAACTACTAAATTATTTTTAAGAAGCAATTGCTATAGAAACAGACAAACGAATTTATATATATAAAATCTCCACGTATCCCTAAATCCCTTGCACCAACTCAACTCTGGTTGAGATAACCGAGGGCCCTGAATTCCCTGGAGGAAAAACGGAGGCATAAATGTATGATTATCTTTGTCATCACCCTTGCAACCATCACGAGGTGTCAGGTCCTGAATCACTCGGAGGAGGGGGGGGCCGTGTGTTGTGGTACCTTGAGCAGGTGCTCCACAGAACAAATGGAGAGGACACGTC
The DNA here is from genome assembly GCF_023065955.2 of Ursus arctos. Lineage (NCBI taxonomy): Eukaryota > Metazoa > Chordata > Mammalia > Carnivora > Ursidae > Ursus > Ursus arctos. The sequence goes on from NW_026622841.1 coordinate 3,800,314, forward strand.
CCATGCGATCTCCTTCGTTCCAAATACGTCTATAAACAAATTTAGCTCACAGGGTGATTAATTTGCAGAAACCCCTTGGGAATAAGCCAGCCTCTCAGCAGCCTAATGCCTTCAGCCAGCTACTCCCAGAAATTTAGCCAAACATCACAACAAGCTCCCACTTTCAGAAAACTGCCTGAGAACCTCGGGATCCGGTTACCATGTGCGCAGCGCCTACTGGATTTGGATTTCTTGCCATAAAAATTAGGGGGTGAGTGGGGAGTCTGAGGACTCCTTTCAACGGAGCCTACCTACTGCAAACACTCAGCATCTCCCATTAGGTAACTCAGAATAAGCGGTGGGGGGAGGGGTGGTGGAGAAGGGAGCAAAAGCCAGGCCCTCCTACCTCCCCATGGGGCTGGCACAGTGGGTGTCACAGCAGTGAACCTGGAACTGCTCAAGGGTCCCAGCCAGCACCCCCCACCCCCACCCCAGGGGCTTCCCTGGACGCAGCACAGGGAAGGAGACAAGGCTCTTTTATGATCCACGCAGTTCCAAGTTGGGTCTTCCCCCAGAGCTTTGGAGACACTCATTTTCCCAGTTCATGAAAAGTGGGTAAAAACATGCTTCGAAACCACCTCTATGTGTTTTCCAACTCGCCTGGGGATGACACTCATCTTGCTCCCTTCTCCTAAAATACATGCTGATTACTGATTTGAAATTGACAAGCAATACAAGTTCAATACCTGCTGAATGAGGTGAGGAAAAGTTTCCTGGTGCAGAAAATGACACTCTGCGAGGTAGCCCCCCTCCCTCGACACAGGCACACAGACCGAACCTCTGTGCACCTCCTCCTTTGAAAACCCCCAACAGGCTGCGTTCATTAATATTATTAGTGCTTCTTATACAATTCACCGAGTACCAACAATCTGAATTTCTTCCTGGCTGACTTAGAATATTTATTAGAGTGTTTATTTCCAATTACTTTCTGGAGTTAGAGCAGTTTACTTCAATTTTAAAATTTTTAAATTAAAAAAATATATATATATGTATATATATATGTATACATATATATATATATACACACACACACATACATATAGTCCAAGTTTGGGGGTGGTGGTTTGAAGAGATTTCTGCACAGCATAGTAATGCTAAGGTATTGTTTATGGTCACATTATTTGTCTGTATTTGGCTTTTCTCGATGCCAGTACCTTCCCAGGTAACAATAAAGCTTAGCAGGAAAAAACAGACATGTTTTACTGTTATTTTCATGTAGCTAAGAACTGGAGCAGGGCAGGCTCTTACAGAGTATTACACAGTTTACTGCATTAATAATAGGATGCCCCAGTGCTGTGACACATTCTATACTTGAAATAAATATTAGTCACGATACTTGCGTTTTAAATCCATATATTTTAACGCCGTGTTGTAGCAATGACACCAGCGCCAGGGATGTCTTGCCAATAAGGCGTATTAACCATTTTGAAAAGAGCCCTCACTTCGGTGCAGTGTTCATTGGTATGTCGTGCCATTTCTTGCTATGAATCTTGCAGCTGGCTTTTAAAAATAGTAAAATGTAATAAATACAGGTTTCTGAAAAGTTCACATTCCCAAGTCAGAATGTATACTGACCTTCACTGCTGATTTAATTTATTTCATCATATGATCTTGCTGAAGATGCACTTTACTTTTCACTAAAAACTGGGGATATTTTTTACAACCAAATTTTCTAAACCTCCATTCAGTCCAAGCTCATCATCCCCTCCTATATATCCCACGCCTCCAAGCCAGCTTTGGAGTGGAATTTATAAGCATGTAAGTACTTGACCTATATTTACCATATGCTAATTTTCTCCAGAAAGGAGCCACAGAACACACCTTTAAAAAATTGCAGCTAGCAAGTTGGGGCAGAAATGCCCGTATTTCAAATTTGGAAGCGCGCACAGGGTTCAATATGTAGATGGTTAACGGCGGCCCTGCTGGAAGCAGAAACGCAGGCACGGGGAGCAGCCCTGTGACTGGTGGCTGGGAGAGAGTCTACTTGGCTATTTTCCTGCAGAATGCGACGCAATCACAAAAAATCAGGAAATCCTGTATTACATTTTGCCGGGAAAATAGAAATGGCAAAATCTACAATAAGGTAATGGATTCTTCACTTTTTTCCTTTAAAAACAAGAGACAAATCCTTGTTCGTGTTGGCACAGAATTTCAGAAAGACACAATGGACATAGAAAGGAAAAAAATGTCTATCATCTAAAAAACTGCTTACTGCTGCTGCGGTCTGGTGCATGGGCAACAAAAGCAGATCCAGAAACAAGGGACTGGAAGACACGAAAAGGTTAAGCAAGCAGTTTAGCTAATAGGCCTTCCTAGGAAATATGAAGTGAAAAGAACATCAAAGTTGTGTTTCGACCTTAATGTGTTAGTTTGATTTTCCTGTGAAACAATGGAATCTATAAACAATTTAATGCTAATTAAAATAGAAATCCAATCTAGATATTCCCAAACCAGAAAATCCAAGCAGGTGATTGAATCGAGAAAGCACCAAACCATAACTGAGCTCAAAAACCTCTCTAGGAATGATCTTCTTTTCCTTGCCTGACAATAACCATTAAAAATGGTAACTGGAGGCCTGTTTATTCCAATTCTCAGTAAGCAGCTCTGTTGGGTTTTTCCAAGTACATAAATTTAACAATATATTTCTCCAGTGAAGTTAAAATGGAAAAGGGACTTGGTTCAGCTGCTTATCTATCCACAATTCACTGTTTTCTATGAATCCTAAGAAAAGAGGCATATAAAAAAACCCTCATCTTTTTTTTTAAGTCACTGTCAACTATCGCTTTATTCACACAGAGAGCACACAGTGCTGTGAATGCAGACGGACCCTGCCTGTAAGCACAGATTTTCATGCCTCTACAAGGCGCCTCTAGTAGGAAATATTAACAAACTGGATTTTAAATGCAGCCAAACTCTTCTGTGTGCAGTTTGCTGTACAATGTGTGTGAGGCCCCTCACTCCTGACAGTACTGGGGTTTTTTTACATTTTGGGAGGGGTTCCGGAAACAGTGGGACGGGATGGCATCACAGCAAACCTGGGATGTGCCACTTCTCCGTGTGGCTGTGCATAAATTACAGGTATTTCCATATCTACAGGTATGTGGGCGAGTATGTCCCACACGCGCGTGCACGTCAGCAGCCTGGCACACACGCTCTGCATAGTACAAGGCACACTCCCAACCATACACACATCACCACATGTGCAGAGAATGACCCCCCATCACTTATTTCATTATTAGAAAAATTCCCAACAATGAGAACAGGATCAAATATCACTGCTGCTAAGGGGCTTTTGCATTCCCAAAGAATCCTGGGCTGTTGGGGTGGGGTTTTTTTTCCTTCCAAAAAGAAGTCTGCAAGAAAGAGTTCGAGAATTTTTTTTTTTTTAATCCAAGGCTATATAAAAAAGCAAAGACTGCATGGCAAAGACGACAATTATTCTATAGCAAGAAAAGACCCTGAACTACTTACAATTTAACCTTTACTTCACCTAACTGATGTCATAACGACGGTGCTTAACGTATCTCAAGGACAAATGATCACGCAGGGCTGTATACAATTCAAGGAGTGCTATCGCTCCAGCAAACTGTTGTCCCAAAAATTATATTCATTGCTTTTCAAAATGTTATCAACTTAATAAATAAATACCTTCCCGGGTGAAAAATACAGCGGTACTTTATTTTGTTGGTAAGGGCATCCTCTATCAAGCCTATTGATAAAAACTAAAAAAATTACCTGTTTCTTCTCTGCCCAGCTACACCTTTCCATTAACTATATCAAACGTTCTAACTGCTATTTACATTTTACAGCCCGATCTCTTAGGTCACATTCTCTCCTTCAGTGTCTTTCCTGCCAGCAGCCTACTGTTACCCCTACATCAATCCAAGTACTGTATCATTTTAGAAATTTCAACTCTTTCCACCACATCACCACAAAGGTATTCACAAATATTCTCGACCCTTCTCTCCAAATAAATTTTGTCTTCAGTTATCTTAATTCTTCATCCTGCATACCATTATCTATTTTTATTGTGGTTACTGTATTTTTTCCTGCAAAAAAAAAAAAAAAAAAAAAGAATAAAAAGCAAAGTGTCTCCATGGGTATGGTTCCTCCAACCCAGGACACAGTCACCACAGCAAGGAATGCTGCCTGGCTCCCCTCACGGGCAGGTAGGTCTCAGGGAGGCTCCCCCTCAATCCCAAGAAAGTTCCAATAAAATGCTTTCCGTTCTTTGTCCATTGTGAACTTGAGCCTTGTCCTGGAGTAATTTACCATCTCCTTTTTATAGGCTGTTCCGAGAGGAACCAAGAAAACAATAAGAGGCCGACGTGGGCGCAGGCTGCCCAGGACGGGGAGGCTCACCCCCGCCGCGGCCCCCGCCGTGGACAGGTGCGGCTCCTGCCCTTGGCTAAGTGGGGCTTGTCTTGTTAACGACCTACAATGATGAACGTGTTTTCAACCATAGTCTCGTAGAAGATTGTTCTAGACCTGGCCTCTCAGGGAACATATATCCACCCTTAGCTGGGCATAGGCACATTTAATCAGCAGCTAATAACTGTACAGGAGGAGCTGCTCCCCCTTCATAAATCAATGTGCAAAATTGCTAATACACTGGTTATCGATTAGCACACCAACACTCATTTTGAGG